>NW_005872485.1:4994-7506 GCF_000147115.1 Myotis lucifugus
TTTCACACTCAGGGCAGGGCAATGGGGATGTTATGCTTCTACCCCATCCCAAAACCAGAACCAGGCCCAGTGGGGGGGGGGGGGGGGGTTGGGGAGCTCACCCCTATCAGGCACAGAGCAGGGCTGATCAGGGGGTTGGGGCACCTTCCCCTGTCATGAACAGAGCAGGGCGAATAGGGATGTTGTGGCCCTGACCCCTGTCACACACAGAGCCGCAGGGTGATCAGGGGGCTTGGTCTCTGCCCCCTGTCACGCTGATCCCGGTGCCGGGAGGCATATTACCCTTTTACTATATAGGATAGAGGCCTAGTGCACGGTGGGGACCCGCTGATTTGCCCTGAAGGGTGTCCTGGATCAGGGTGGGGGTCCCCACTGGGGTGCCTGGCCAGCCTGGATGAGGGGATGATGGCTGTTTGGAGCTGGTCACACCCCATTCAGAGTGGGGGTCCCCACTGGGGTGCCTGGCCAGTCTGGGTGAGGGGCTGAGGGCCGTTTTCAGGCTGGCAGGTGACTGAAGCTCCCAACCTGTCCTTTTTTTTTTTTTTTTAAATTCTGGGCCAGCTTCAGCTCTGAGGCTTGGCTCCAGCTCTGAGGCCTCGGCTGCTGAAAGCAGGTATCTGGTTTGTTTGGGTTCTATAATTGTAACACTGTTGCGGTCCTGCTCACTCCGGCTCTGAGATCCCGGCTGGCTGAAAGCAGGGATGTGCATTTGTTCTATAATTGAAACAATGTTGCAGTCCTGCTGGCTGAAGCCCGGCTAGCTGAAAGCAGGTTTCTGGGGTTTTGTTTAGCTTCTATATTTGTAACATTGTTTCTTAGAGTTGCAGCTCAGAGGCTGGCAGCGGCAGGTGGGGAACGTTGGCTTCCTCCGTCACTGAAGCAAGCAAGCCTCCTGTTCGCTTCAAGCTGCCTGGCTGCTGGCCGCCATCTTGGTTGGCAGTTAATTTGCATATCGCCCTGATTAGCCAATGGGAAGGGTAGCGGAGGTACGGCTAATTACCATGTTTCTCTATTATTAGATAGGATAGATAGTACTGGAAGTCGGCCAAGTGCTTAGGTTTATATATATATATAGATAGTACTGGAAGATAGTTGTAGGATCGGCCAAGAAGAGATATAAGGCATTCAAATTGGAAAGGAGGAAGTAAAACTGTCATTATTCACAGATAACATGATATTGTTAAATTCCCAATTGATACAGTATATGAACCTTGATTACATTTTTAAATATCTAGAAGGGAGTGGGAAAAGAAAAACAAAAGCAATACACATTTCTAATCTGTTTGAGTATATGTGGTAGTCTTTTTCCTTCAATTGAATAACATGTGTTTAATGTCATATTTATAATTTTAATAATTAAAGCCATAGAATTAAATATAATAAATTGTATAGTCTTTTACCACAGTGGATAAAATCAATTAAATAAAAAGGGAGAGAAATTTAATAAAAATGAGAGCCCTGCAAAATAAATAGAGTAAAAAAGATAAATATTGTGCATGGCAAAAAATGCAGATGGATTAATAATTTAGCCATGTATGCAATACAAATGCAATAAAATGAGACCTTTTTAAAAAACTATAAGAATATGAATGACATTAAAAAGGAAGCATAAAGAAATACAAAAGCAGTAAAATATCAAATTTATCCAAAACAATAAATGTGACATAAACTACAACGTATGTTAACAACCTATAATATCATCATAAAAATATTGCTATAGAAGTCATTAAAATTAATGATTTAAGCAAAATTCTGTCAAAATATATGAAAAACCCTGGGATGTTTGGAAATACTTGGTTGATGGATTGAGGCTTACTTTTAATTCTTCACTGAAATTTTCTGTATGTTCTCCGCTTTCTGTCATGAACAGATAAATTGGCAAAAATGTTAATATTTTCTTTTTAGTTAAAATAAACACAAGTAACTAGACACAACAAACGGCAGCCAGAAACTTTTAAGATCATAGATTTCTAAGGTAGGTCAAGAGAACAAGAAAAAAAAAGGTTTTTTGTTTTGGGGTTGTTTTTTTTAAAACAATTTTTTAGTATATTTTATTGCTTTTCTACAGAGAGGAAGGGAGAGGGATAGTTGGAAACATCAATGGGAGAGAAACATCGATCAGCTGCCTCCTGCACACCCCTACTGGGGATGTGCCTGCAACCAAGGTACATGCCCTTGACCGGAATCATACCTGGGTCCCTTCAGTCTGCAGGCCGACGCTCTATCCACTGAGCCAAACCAGTTAGGGCAAAAAAAAGTTTTTAAAATTACATGATTGTAAATAATTTGAATGTAAATTATAATGTATCTATGACATATTATTCTTTGTAGGCAAAGAGACAAAATTTCCCCAAGTTTTCATAAAATACTATATTAAACATATATTAAACCACAATAAAATCCTCAGTACATTACAAAATGCCTACATGTTCTTTGAGCATGGTTTTTATTTTATTTTTAATAGTAATTCTTTATTATTGAACATATTACATATGTCCCCTTTTTCCATCCA
>NW_005872485.1:7606-17978 GCF_000147115.1 Myotis lucifugus
GCCCATGACCATGCATATATACATACAAGATCCTTGGTTGACTAGCTCCCACCCATTCACCCTCTCCCACCTTCCCTCTGAGATTCCACACTCTGTTCCATGCTTCCATGTCTCAGGATCTACTCTGTTCATCAGTTTATCTTGTTAGTTAGATTCCACATATGAGTGAGATCATGTGATACTGGTCTTTCTCTGACTGACTTATTTCACTTAGCATGATACTCTCCAGGTCCCTCCATGCTGTCTCATAGGGTAAGAGATCCTTCTTTTTTACTGCTGCATAGTATTCCATGGTGTAAATGTACCACAGCTTTTTTATCCACTCATCTACTGTGGTGAGCATGGTTTTAAAATGTATTTAGATGTGTAACAAATTTTACATGAGAAACAATATTTCTCCAAATTTTACTGGGTTAAATATTTAGCAAATAATTGAGTGGACAACCTTACAATATAATTGCATTTTATATTATTTTTTTCTCATTTCATCAAAGCTCTATTGTAAATGCATAAACTTAAAATCATTTATTTTGAAAAAATAAAGGTGAAAATAATAAACTAATTATTCATTTATTACAGTTAAAAAAAGAAAACAAATAAAACCAAATCACTGAAATTAGGAAGATTTGAATACAAAAATTATAATAAAACAATTAATCAATTCTTCTTTAAATGTTGGGAAGAATTTGCCAGTGAAGTTGTCTCATCCTGAACTTTTGTTTGTTGGCGTTTTTTTTTTATTGTAGATTCAATCTCCTTACTAGTAATCAGTCTTTCCAAGTTTTCTATTTCCTCGTGATTCAGTCATGGAAGGTTGTATACTTCTAGGAATTTATTCGTTCCTTCTAGGTTTTCCAATTTGTTGGTGCACATTGTTCTTAGTAGTTTGAGTCTTTGTATCTCTGTGGCATTAGTTGTAATGTCTCCTCTTTCGATTCTGATTTTATTATGGATTTGAGTGCGCTCTCTTTTATCTTAGTGAGTCTGCCTAAAGTTTTGTCAATTTTTAAAAAAATATATTTTATTGATTTTTTTACAGAGAGGAAGGGAGAGGGATAGAAAGTTAGAAACATCGATGAGAAGGAAACATTGATCAGCTGCCTCCTGCACACTCCCTACTGGGGATGTGCCCGCAACCAAGGTGCATGCCCTTGACCGGAATCAAACCTGGGACCCTCGAGTTCGCAGGCCGACGCTCTATCCACTGAGCCAAACCGGTTAGGGCTGCCAATTTTGTTTATCTTTTCAAAGAACCAGGTCATAATTTCATCAATCTTTTCTATTGTCTTTTTAGTCTCTATTTTATATATTTCCCCTCTGATCTTCTTTATTTCCTTCCTTCTACTAACTTTGGGCTTCATTTGTTTTTCTCTTTGTAGTTCCGTGAGGTGAAAAGTTAGATTGTTTATTTGAGATTTTTCGTTTCTTCAGATAAACATTTATTGCCATGAACTTTCCTTTTAAAACTGCTTTTGCTGCATCACACAAAGTTTGGTATGTTGTATTTCCATTTTAAAATTCTCTTTGATTTCTTCATTGACCCATTGGTTGTTTAATAACATGTCTATTCTCCACATATATGTGAATTTTCTAGTTTTCTGTTGTAATTTATTTCTAGTTTCATAACATTCTGGTCAGAAAAGATGTTTGAAGTGATTTCAGTCTTCTTAAATGTATTAAGTCTTGTTTTGTGGCCCTACACATGATCTGTTCTAGAGAATGTTCCAAATACACTTGAGAAGAATAAGTATTCTACTGCTTTTGAATGGAATGTTCCGTGTATATCTCATATATCCCCGTATATATGCTCATCTGATCTAATACATCATTTAAGGCCAATATTTATTTATTGGTTTTCTGTCTGGATAATCTACTTATTGAGGTAAGTGGTGTATTGAAGTCCACTGCTATTAGTGTTACTGTCTATTTCTTTCTTTAGTTCTGTTAATATTTGCTTTGTATATTTAGGTGCTCTTATGTTGAGTACATAAATATTTACAAATGTTATATCCTCTTGCTAGATTGACCCCTTTATCATTATGTAATAACCTTGCTTTCTTTTAAAGTCTGTTTTGTCTAATATGAGTACAGCTTTCTTTTGGTTTCCATTTGCCTGGAATGCCTTTTTTTATCCCTTTACAGTGGTGCTTTGACTTACGAGTGTCCTGACTAACGAGTTTTTTGAGATACGAGCTGTCTCTCGGCCGATTTTTTGCTTTGAGTTGTGAGCTAAAATTCGGGTTAAGAGCCAGCTTCAGATACCCCACCACTAGTTAGCGCAGTGAATGTCACAGTGAACGCCACAACATCAGCCCAGCATCACGTGTCTCACTGGTTCACTTTAAGCGCTTAGCTCTTAGTTGAAGCATCAGTGTTGTGCTCGCATTTGTGCTTGCAGTTATTTTGCAAAACTTCGTTTTTTCAACCATGGAGCTGAAGAAAGTAAGTGCAAAGGACAGTGCTGGGAATAAGAAGCGGATGATGTGCATTGAATTAAAGAAAGAAATTATCGAAAAACATGACCAAGGTGTGCGTGTAATCGACTTGGCGAAGCAGTACGAGCGTAGCACTTCTACGATCTGCACCAGACTGAAGCAGAAGGAGTCGATACAGGCTACAACTCCAGCCAAGGGCGTTAAAATAATTTCTAAACAGCGGACATCTATCCATGAAAATATGGAGAAGCTGCTAACGGTGTGGTTAACGGAGAAGCAGCTCGCAGGAGATACCCTGTCGAAGGCTATAATCTGCGAGAAGGCACGAGCTATTTACGCTGATTCGCTGCAGCAGACCCCAGGCACTTCAATGGATGAGGCATCGAGGGAGCCATTTAAAGCCAGTTGGGGCTGGTTTGAAAATTTTAAAAAGAGGACTGGCATTCACTCCATTGTCAGACATGGTGAGATAAAGGAAATGTTGGGAATGTGGGAGAAACTTTCAGACTTTATTCAAAAGAAACGCCCAGAAAAAATTGCACCTGGGCATGTGATGGAGCTATTTAATGACAGTTGCCTAACTCATTTCAGAAATATTCTGAAAGGGAGAATGAAACAGATCTCATTGGACAGGTTTTTGTCGAAAACTCCTGTAGATGAAAGTGATGAAAGCACGGCAAAAAGGGCAAAAATCAGCAAATAAGATTCAGTTATTCAGTTAATCCTTTCTCCTCCAACTCCATCAGCATCTTTAAGTTGTTTGATCTCCAAGATAAATGCTGTACATTAAACTTAATAAAACAAGTTTATTGCACTACATTCTATTGTTCAATATTGTGTTTTTATACAATATTCGTTATTTTTAAATAAATTTTTCTTATTTAAAAACATTTAACAAAACAATTGCGGTGTTTTTGGGGTGTCCGGAACAGATTAATGGCATTTCAATTCATTGTAATGGTGAAAATTGATTTGACATATGAGTAATTTGAGTTATGAGCTCCTTCAAGGAACGAATTAAACTCGTAAGTCAAGGCACCACTGTACTTTCAGTTTGTGTGTGACTTTACATCTGAAGTGAGTCTCTTGTAGACAGCATATGGATGGGTCTTTTTAAAAAATCATTCAGCCACTCTCTTTTGCTTATAAAATTTAAAGTAATTATTCAAAGTAATTATTAATAGGTATACACTTATTGCCATGTTGTTAATTGTTTTCTGGCCATCTTTAGTTCCTCTGTTTCTTTCTTTTTCTCTTACTCTCTCCTGGATGGTTTGATGACTTCTTTAAGGGTTTGCTTAGGTTCATTTTTCATTATCTTTTGTCTATCTTCAAAAAAATAGGTTTTTGCTTTGTGGCTATTTACAACAGTCTGTTTAAGTTGACAATAACTTAAGTTTGAATGAATTATAAAGCTCTATACTTTTAGACTTCTCCCTCCATGTTTTGTATTTTTGATGTCACATTTTATATCCTTTGGTGTTGTGTTTCCCTTAACTAATAATTGTAGTTATGATTATTTTCACTCCCTTTGTCTTTTAACCCACTACCTTTTTTAAAATTGCACTTTGCTTTATTGTGCTTCACAGATAATACTTTTTTTTTAACAAATGGAAGATTTGTGCCATTCTGTATTGAGCAAGTCTGTCAGCACCAGTTGGTCAGCATTTTTTAGCAATAAATTATTTTTAATTAAGGTATATACATTTTTTAGGTGTAATGCTATTGCACACTTAGTAGACTGCAGCACAATACAAATACAACTTTATATGCACTGGGAAACCAAAATATTTATGTGACTTGCTTTATTATGATATTTGTTTTATTGTGGTGGTCTGACACCAAACCCACAATATCTCCAAGGTATGCCTGCATATATTTACCTTTACCAGTGAGATTTATAATTTTATGTTTTTTTCTTATTAATTAGCACCCTTTCTTTACAGCTTAAAGAAGTCCCTTTAATGTTTGTTGTAAGGTTGGTTATTGGTGATGAACACCGTTAGCTTTTGCTTCTCTGGAAAACTCTTTTATCTGAATAATAACTTTGCCAAGTAAAGTATTTTTAGTTGGAAGTTTTTTTCTTTCAGTACTTTAATCCTCACCCAAGGATATTTTCCCATTGATTTTTAGAGAGAATGGAAGAGAGAGGGAAAGACAGAAAGAAATATCCATGTGAGAGAAACACGTTGCTTTCTGCACATGCATTGACCACAACTGAGGTAAGTGCACTTAACTGGAATATATCTATATCTATATCTATATCTATATCTATATCTATATCTATATCTATATCTATATCTATATGCCTAATATGCTAATTGTCCATCCGACCATTTGACCAGTGGCTATGACATGCACTGACCACCAGGGAGCAGACACTCCAACCAGTAGATTAGCCTGCTGCTGGGGTCCGGCCAATCAGGACTGGGCAAGATGAGCTGGACACACCTTGGAGCCGTCCCGTGGTCCCTCCTCGGCCCTGATTGTACACCGGTGGGGTCTCTTGTCCTGACCTGTGCCTTCTCACAATCCGGGACCCCTCAGGCAATGTTAGAGAGCAGGTTTTGGCCCAATCCCCACAGGCCAGGGTGAGGGACGCCACAGGTGCACGAATCTGTGCACCAGGCCTCTAGTATCCTATATAATAAAAGCCCAGTGACCGAACGGCAAAATGGAATAATCAGAATGACCAGAACGACTACAGCCCCCCCGCCCCCAATCAGCTCCCATCAGTGGGCCTGCTGGACCCCACCAGTGCATGAATTGGTGCCCTGGGCCTCTAGTATATATATAGTGCCACTCCCTTCTTGCCTGCAGAGTTTCTGCTGAAAATGCTATTAGTTTTATGAGGGTATCCTTGTTCATAACAATTTATTTTTCTTTTGCTGCTTTTAATATCCTCTCCTTTTCTTTAACTTTTGACACTTCAATCATGTGTCTTGGTGTGGGTCTCTTTGGGTTCATCTTACTTAGAACTCTCTGCACTTCCTGGATTTAGACCTCTGTTTCTCTCTCCAGGTTAGGGACATTTTCAGCAATTATTTCTTCATATAAATTTTCTTCCTCTTTCTTGCTCGCTTCTTCTTCTAGGACTCCTATAATGAGACTGTTAGTCTGTTTGATGTTGTTCCATAAATCCCTTAAACTATCTCCTCTCTCTCTCTCTCTCTCTCTCTCTCTCTCTCTCTCTTTCTGTTCTGATTGAGTTCCTATGCTCAGTCACGCAGACGTGACCCTAATGACAGGGCTCGAGGAAGACTGGGAGTTCACGTGGCCCACCCTGCCTCTGACCCTCACACTTAACTGCCCTGGCTGCTCAGCTGTCAGTGAGAACGTGGGCGGAGCCCGGAGATGCACTCTACTCAATTCCTCCAGGCAGGTGTGAGCTGCATGCACGCACACGCACTCTCACACACAATCACAGACATGCACCTAGTGCTCAGTCTCCTGCCCTGGCACTGTGCGGCCAGATAAACCTTCCCGAGTTTACACAGCTCCCCTGGGGCTGGGCCTCAACCAGAGGCAGCGAGTAAGAGATGGGCCACGTGTGCCTGTGGGGCTTCGGGGCACCTGGAATGGGGCTCTCAGACACGTGCTCGGACTCAGCATCCATTCTGCTCCTCTGGCACTGCCGAGGCCGAAAAGCTGAAGAGTATGTTTCCCAGGCTCCATGTACCCAGGGCGTTTGCTCCAGAGTTACTTCTGCTAAATGGAGGCACCTGCATGAGGTCTGGATGCAGAGGTGAAGCAGAGGCAGCCTCCTGATCCTTGGCTGTGTGCTCACAGCATGCCTGCCCTCAGCAGTGTTCCCATGTCAGCCGCCAGCTTTGCAGGGGCCCAGAGGCAGTCTCCAGACCGGGGGGTTGCTGCTGCAGCCCCGTGTCCCAGCGCTGCCTCGATCCCTGCTGGGCAAAGGTAGGGCTGCCCGCCCCCAGGGTGGCCACTCAGCAGTATTGTTGCCACATTCACTTCCATGACCCTGTGAGCACCTAGCTCCCTCTCTACTTAACATCTCGCAGACTCTGTTTCCTGCACTGAACATAGACAGAGACAGACACTCTGGGCTAACTGCTCAGACCTTCAGCACAAAGCTGACAGGCCCTGGGGGCCCCAAGGGCCAAGGTGGCCTTGAAGGACCATGAGAGAGTACGACTGGGAATACAGTCTGCAGAAGGGTGTACACACACACACACATACACACACCTGGAGCAGGCAGAGGGCCACCACTGTCCCCCAGCCTCATGTTTCAGTGCTCTGGGTCCCTGACTGCACACAGCCTTGTGTGACAGGATGACGTGTGGAAATGTTAAGTCATACTCCGTGGTTCCCCTCCAGGACCTGGTCGCTTCCTTCAGAAGCCCGCAGGTCAGCTGTTGTCTCAGGGAAGGGATGGCACCACAGAGGGAAGCAAGCCTCCTGGCCTGGCTTTTGAGTTTCAAAATCACAGCCCTCCAGGGGAACAGAAGTGACTCATGTGGGTGGGAGGACACAGCAAGCTTCCCTCCTCCCTCCCCCTACACCCCGGGGTTTCCGGAGGAGGACTTGGGGGAGAGGCACAGGGAAAGTAAGCAGGACAGAGGTAGCTCGTGCCCCTGAGAAAGATGAGGCCTGAGGTCACGTGTGGCCTTTAGCTTGGCCCTCTGCTACTTGTTGGGCTGCTGCGTCCCAGTTCCAAATCCTTCCGATCTCATCGGCTCAGCTCATTTTTCCAGCCAGGTCCCAAGTCAAGGTCAGCGACCAGCCCGCGAGGAGACGGCCTTTGGTTCCGGTGACCACCTCTGGTCTAAGCCGGGCCACATGGATCCGGGCAATGCATTGGAGGGGGCGCAGGAGAGGGCGCAGCCAACACACCTGGTCTCGGACGCCTGCTTCTCTCACAGCCCAGGGCCTTCAGGGCAGGCCTGTGCTTGCAGGGCTCCTGTGGTTCCTTCACCGCATTGTCCATCGCGGAGCCACTGGTGTGTCACCTTTAAGAACGGGGAGTTTTGCCAGATGCATGTTTATTTGCTTTTGAATTTTTCCACATTGCAGGAACCTGTGTTGTTAAAAATCTCAGGTATTCCAGCAGCAAATTTCATGCCCCAGTTTCCGCTAAATGCTGTGGGAGTTGGGCCTGCCACCCGAGCACACTGTGCCTCACTCCCTACTTGTGAATATATACTCTTTTGGGGGCTTTATATGACATTTATCTGCATAAAAATCTACGCAGAAGCCCAAAGGGGACCCTGTGAAAATCAACCGGTGCTCTCAGTCTTCCTCTTCCCAGCTCCTCCCCACAACCGCCCCCCTCTGGCTGCGCCCCCAGCCCAGGCCCCGCCTCAGACCCCAGCAGGAGAGGGAGAGCCCTGCACCCGACAGGTGCTCGAGGGGCTGGCCAGCCTGACTGGTTCCGCGAGGTGCTGGCGGTCTCTCTCTCCATGATGGATGGCCCGCTGGCTGGAGCCGCAATTCCAATTTGCTCCCCATTTGGACAGCCGCTTTACCCACAATTCAACTTGTCAGGGCCACAAATCACTATGCGCAATCAGTCAGGGAGGTGGCGGGAAGACGAGGCGGGCACAGGGCTCCAGAGTGTCCTGGGCTGGGAGAGGGCCACAGGCTTGGAGCGCTGAGGAGACAAGGTTTGGCTCCATGCCGGGCCCCATTCCCCCCCACGCCCACCTGCTTTGGGCTCCAGCCATCCCCATGGCTCCAGGTGGTCTGCTCCACACCCAGCCCTAACCTGGCGCCCCTTCCCAGCTCCCTACCTGGCTCCTTCATCCCCCCAAAGGAGTACAAAAACCCAGTGCTTGTCCTCAGCTCCACGCTTTCTCCACCCAGCCCAGCCCAGCCATCACTCCACTTAGAAATCCCAGGCCTCTTTGCCGCCTGCTGCCTTCCTGGGCCGGCGGCTCCACCTCCAGGCTGATGAGAGGGATGAGAGGTGGGCCTCGTTCATTCACTCACTCTGCAAACGCTGAGCATTCCCGTCACAGTGAGCAGAGCCACCACGCAGGGAGGACAACAGACCTGACAGCCATTAGAGAAGGGAGCAGCAGCTGAGGAGGCAAGTCCTGGGACAGTGAGGGTCTGGCCTAGGCCTCCCAGGTCTGCAGTCTCCCTTCACTCCCTTCCTTTAAAGCTTGGCGTAGGCTGCCCTCCAGCAAGCCTTCCCTAAGGTCCATCTATAGGGTGAGCGGAAGTAGGTGTACAGCTGTGAGTGCGCGAAATGGAATTTACTCTTGTTTTATTGTTTACTAGAGGCCTGGTGCACAAAAATTTGTGCACTCAGGGCGGGGTCCCTCAGTCCGGCCTGTGCCCTCTCGTAGTCTGGGACCCCTCAGGGGATGACCACTTGCTGGCTTAGGCCTGCTTTCCGGGGGATTGGGCCTAAGATGGCAATCAGACATCCCTCTGGCAGCCCGGCAGCCCTTGGGGGATGTCCACTTGCCAACAGGAAGCAGGCCTAAACTGCAGTCAGACATCCTTAGCGCTGCTGAGGCAGGAGAGGCTCCCACCACCACCGCTGTACTGGCAGCCATCAGCCTGGCTTGTGTCTGAGCAGAGCTCCCCCTGTGGGAACACACTGACCACCAAGGGGCAGCTCCTACATTGAGCGTCTGCCCCCTGGTGGTCAGTGTGTGTCATAGTGACCAGTCATTCCCAGTCTTTCTGCTGTTAGGGTCAGTTTGCATATTACCCTTTTACTATATAGGATAGAGGCCTGGTGCATGGGTGAGGGCTGGCTGGTTTGCCCTGAAGGGTGTCCCAGATCAGGGTGGGGATCCCGCTTGGGTGCCTGGCCAGCCTGGGTGAGGGGATGATGGCTGTTTGCAGCTGGTCGCACCCCTTCAGGGTGGGGGTCCCCACTGGGGTGCCTGGCCAGTCTGGGTGAGGGACTGAGGGCCGTTTTCAGGCTGGTGGGCGACTGAAGCTCCCAACCTCTCCTTTTTTTCTTTTTCTTTTTTTTATTCTGGGATTTATTTACCTTCTATGGCTGTCACTGGAGCTGAGAGCCGGCTTTAGCTCTGAGGCCCAGCTCCAGCTCTGAGACCTCAGCTGCTGAAAGCAGGTATCTGGGGTTTGTTTAGCTTCTATAATTGCAACATTGTTGCTTAGAGTGCAGTTCAGAGCCCAGCTGCTGCAGGGAACCTTGGCTTCCTCCATCACTGGAGCAAGCAAGCCTCCTGTTCGCTTCAGCTGCGTGGCTGCTGGCCGCCACCTTGGTTGGCAGTTAATTTGTATATCGCCCTGATTAGCCAATGGGAAGCATGTCCGAGGTATGGTTAATTACCCTATTTGTCTTTTATTAGATTAGATTATTGTACTATTTTCCATACGAACAAATGTGAACCTACTTTGACCCCACCTGCATGTACCCCATCAGTGGGCACTTTGTGAAGGGTCTGAATTCAAGGCTTCTCCTGGTGGTGCCTTGCCTTTGTGCTAAGCCCCCAAGGGTAAAGCCTCCCCCTTATAAGGTTCTGCCCACCCAAGCACGTCCGAGTGCCAGCAATGCCTTCTCGGGACTCAGCTAGATGCCTCCTCCTCCAGGAAGCCTTCCCTGGCACATGGCCTGTGCCTGAGCAAACACTTTCCCCCCTCCTCCCCCTCCCACACACATTGGGCTCAGAGGGCCTTGGAGATGCCCCTCACCTCCACCAGGTGCCTGTGTGGGTTAGAGGTCTCTCCCCAGCCCCGCTCCTGCCCCCAGCTCTCTCCCTCTGCCCTCTTTAATGATGATGGAGAAGCAGAGCAGGACTCCGCTTTGATCTACGGCAGCTGCCTCCCCCCATGATGGACTTCCCGCCTCAGACATCACTCTCCCTGGCCGGTCACAGTGCTCTGGCTCCATCTGGCCCCTGGAGCTGGTGCTTCTGGCTTGAATGAACAGGGGGGGCTTTTTATCCCCTGTCCAATGCAGGACAGAGCGCCCGGGGGGGGAGGAGGTGGCA
>NW_005872485.1:18813-34782 GCF_000147115.1 Myotis lucifugus
GGACCCTGCTTCTAAGGAAGAAGGCTGCGCAGAGCTGCTTCCCACCCCCTCCCTCCCCCACCCTCCCTCCCCTAGCCCCAAGGCTCCTCTCCCCTCACCTCTTCCTTCTTTCCAGGCCTTTGATGTGTCCTGTGTTTTCATCTGCCTGCTCCTCTCCTTGCTTCCCACACCTTCTCCCAGGCCTCCCTGCACCCGGACAATCTCCATCCCCCCTCAGCCCAGCTCCCACCCCCACCACGCCCAGTGCTGTTTGCACTGTGGGCCTCAGCAGGCATGGTAAGGGGTCAGTGGGAGGGGGACAATGGGATGGGTGCTCATGGCTCCTGTGCAGCAGCCCCTGTGCCCACCCACTCTGGGCGCGTTCCCCATGGCTCCATGCTGTCAGTCCCCAGGTAGCCACCACCTGGGGGTTTCAGAGTCCCGTGTGCGCCTTTGGCAGCTGGTCCTCTGTGTGCATCCTGTTTCCTTCCTCTACTGCCCTCTTCCCTTTTCTCTAGTCCTGTCCCTTTCCTCTCCCTTTTCTCCTTTGCCCTTCCTGGGGCTCATTCCTGCGGAGAAGGGCTGGCTGGGTGGAACCTGGGCTGATGTGGGTGACCTGGTGGGGCCCATCCCCCCCTTGGGATGTTGGGAAGCTGGATTGTAGTTGATTCGTCCAGGGGTGCACAGGCCCAGGGGAGTCGCTTCAGGTGAGTCAACCCCCCGGAAGCAGGTTCATCAGCAGACCCAGTGTAGCTGTCCTGGGGCCACATACCCAGTGGGATGGACCTGTCCTATTATTTGCCCAGAACACCCCCTTCCAGGGCCAGCTAGGGTCGGGGAGGAGAAATTTGGTTCCTTTTCATAAAACAGTAATCCCAGAAAATGCTCTGAATAAAAGGGGGTCCCATGGTCACAGGAGTTAGAGAAACTCGGCATTCCATAGACTCCCGATATGTTCCCTCTGGCCAAGACTCTGACATGCTCTGCAGTGGAGAATATCCTGTTCAATATGTGTCCCCAAAGCTGATTGGGGAACCAAAATACCCCCTCCGCACCCCCAGGCTCATTTCCTCAGCCTGGGTTCCATGGAACACACTTTGGGAACCCTTGCTCTCAGGCCCAGCGTGCATGGCCCTGTGCTGTGGGGAATAGGAATGGGCTTTGAGCCATGTGGACGAGGGGCAGCCAGGTTTGCTAAAACCATTTGCCATCCTTTAAGTCTCAGCTTTTTCGTCTCTAAAAAGGGGCCAGTCCATTGCCCTGAGGGTTCAAGGCCATAGTCACATCTTAGTGAGGACTCCCATGGCAGCAAGGCAGGAGTCACGCTAAACAAAAAGGGGGGCTATTGGAAGATGCTGGGGGTCTGCACACCCCGGGGTGGGAGTGCCACATGAGGGCCAAGAGCCAGGAGGTGAGGGGTGAACTTGGCAGGTCCACACTCCATCCTCCGCCCCTGCTTCCTCCGCAGACCATGTCTGTGGCTTCAAGGCCTGTGGGGCCAGATGTGCCCGCCCAGCCCCATGGCAGCCTCGGCTCCCGAGTCTGGACCCAGTAGTGCCCCTCAGGACCGATTCCAGACCCCAGGAGAGAGCCTGATTGGCTCAGGGTGGTTGTGCTCCTGTCCAATCACGGTGGCCAGGGTGCAGGGTCAGGTGCCAACGTGGCCCATGGCCTTACTCCATGGCCCATCTATCCCCATGGCTGCATGCAGAACACACGGTCCCATGGACGGCCCAGCAAATGCTAGCAGAGGCCCGGCCAGAACGCATATGGCCGACAGCAGGGTCATTACTCGGGCAGAGAGGCCGGTGCGATTCCGGGGATCCTGCATCTCTGGCTGAGAAGGAAGTGGCTTTGGCCAGAACAAGACTGTCGTCCCTCTGGAAGAGCTTCCCCCACCTCAGCTTCCATGAGCATAAAATCACCTGGACACGGGACACAGGAATGTTACCCCAAAGGGGACTGGATCCCTGGGACTAAATTCAAATGAAACCACATCAGTAGAGCTAAAGGCAAGACACCAAGTTGAAGGAGATATTCACAATACGAATATCCCACAAAGCACTGGGATCCAGAATGTATCCAGAATTCCTACAAATCTGTAAGGAAAGGACAGACGATTCGATTTTAAATTGGCAAACGATCTGAACAGGCACAAAAGAGAATATAAATGGCAATGAACATAGAAGTGTGCTCAGCACCACTAGTCTCAGGGACCTGCAAGTCGGACCGTAAAATGGTCCCACCGCGCACCCAGCAGGACGGCTCCGGTGAAAAGAGAATGTCCCTCCCTCCTGGTGAGGAGTGGATCGGCGGGGGCACTACTGGCGGAGCCCAGCCCGTGGGAAGCTCACTCCCAGGGTCTGTGGAGCCTGAACACGAGGTCATTCCGCTCAGGGGCACGTGCCCCTCAGAAATGCGAGCGAGTGTCCAGGAGACACATTAACAGAATTTTCAGGGCAACCCTCCTGATGTCCTGAAGCTGGAGACAACCCTGTGCCCAGCGACAGGACAGCGCAGATAAACTGCTACAGCCGCAGGCTGGATGCTGCTCGGCTGTGAGAAGAGAAACCGCATCTGCACCCAGCACCTCACTGTGAGCCAGACGCAGCCTCTGTGTGATTCCATACACATGAGGTTCAAAGGCAGGCAAGGCGCTGGGAAGGTCAAGTGGTGCTTGGCCATTCTTGGCGGCCTGTCAGCCTTCGGTGCTGAGCAGGGGGTGGAAACAGGCAGGGCAGCCCGAAGGGGCTGGGAAGCAAGGGCAGGGGGAGGCTGGGAGCTGCTGCCCTCTAGAGCGCCCCCATAGGAGTGTGTGGACTCAGCGATGCTTGCCAGGGCAGGCCTGTGAAAGGACCCTCGTGGCTGGTCTTTCTTGGGGCGAAAGTGGAGGCCAGGAGGGCCCCATTCAATGCCCCAGGTAATGACTCTCTGGCCTCAGTCGCCTTGTTCAACGTGGGGAGTCACACTCTTTACAGCCTCAGAGGGCGGTTGAGTTCCAGTTCTGGTCCCGCCCCAGAATAACTGTGTGGCCTTGAGCCAGTCACCTGCCCTTTCTGGGCCTTAGGTTGCCACCCCCGAAACCACGGGGGCTCTATGACTCAGGCCTCTGTTCGCCTGGCCCTCCCAGCAGCTCTCCCACCGCGTTGAGACCCTCTCCCCACACCTGGAAGGGCTGCTGTTACAGCACCGCCCTGTGGAGGGTCCAGCTCAGGTCTCTTTGCTCCCTTCTCCCCACCCCCTTAGGGGATCCTCTGCTCCTGGTAGCAGGACTGAGCTCCTGTTCGCCTTTGTCCCAGTGCCCCATGCAGTGAAAGGCTCAGGCCTTCCTGCCCTGACAGGCTGGGGGGGTTCCCGTTCCTTCTGGGAATAGTTCAAGGGTACACGGGTCCCCAGGGCAAGGGGGTCCAACCTGCCACCCTGTGTGCACTGGCCTATGATGTGACTTGACTCTCAGTGGGTGAGGGGGTCCAAAGAGGCACCCCTGCACCCCTCGTCCCGGCCGGAGCCCTGGTGGGCAGGTGGGGGGCGGCAGGTGGGTGGTTCTGGCCGTCTCTCTGCTGCGCTCATTAGAGGGTGAGTTATTAGCTCCTGGCTTGGGCAGGCAGCCGGGCCCGGGCACCCCTCGGAGCAGGCAGGGCAGGCCTGCGCTAATTGAAGGCGTAATTAATTTTCCCAGAGGAGGCTGCAGCCGGTGCCTTCCCTCTGCCATCTGGCCGTTCGTCTTCTCCTGCGGGATCCCCTCTGCCAGCCTGGGGATGCTGGCTGCTTTTCTGCCTGAGCGCCCCCCTCCTCCCTCTCACCCCCCTACCGCAGGGGGTTCCTCCTTGGCCCCTTTCCAGGTCCTGTGCCCCGGGTCACTCCTCAGTCTTCGGCCTGCAGGGCTTCCTCAAGCTTTTGGCATCTGCACACAGGCCCTGGGCCTTGCCAGCTACAGCTGAGGGGCCACCAGAATGCCCCAGTGGTGGGCGGGGCTGAACACTCTCAGTGGGCCTTCTGGTCATTCCCGAGGACTCGGGGTGTCACCCTGCACACCCCACCACTGTTCGTGTGAATAAGACACCTGCTCAGCCCAGATTCGAGAACCGAGTGTGTGGTCCTGAGGGTTTGCTGCTACAGAGGCAGGTGCAGGCAGGCTGCCCAGAGGCGACTGCCCAGAGACAGGGAGGGGACAGGGTGGGGGCGCGGTTCTAGGCCAGGTGCCCCTGCAAGGAGCCAGGCATCCCTCATCCCATCCTAACGGGATGCAGTATCTTGAGCAGCTGCATGGTCCCACTGCACAGATGGGACAGGCAGGTGCAGGCGGGTAGCTCGTTTGACCATGTTAACCACGGCCCGGTGAGTGGTGGCAGCCATTCTGGGGCAGGGAAGTATTTCCAGCTCTCCTCCACTGTGAGGACTAGAAACTGGTGTCCCACCATCTGGGGTCTTGTGCAGCTTCCCGCTTTATTTCTTCCTCCATACCGGCTCTGCTACCCAACCCCCCCTCCTGCCCCCAGTGGGAAAAGGGGAGGCTAGGGTGGCTGTCAGGGGACCTGGGTGCTGTCTGGCCCTGCTCTGCCACTGGCCTGATGGGTGGCTTTGGGCTTTCCCCTTGAGAAAGACTAAGGATCACTGGGTTGCTGACTTCTCCAGACCCTGCAGGGCTCCAGGAGGGCACCCTCAGGGGCATGCAGTGAGGGGTGTCAATACCACCGGCCGGGGGTGCCCACTGCCATCTCCTCATCCCGCACCTTCCAGGCCTCCTGGGAAATTCCAGGGCCTCAGGGACCTGGGCTCCAGGCTCCACTCTGCCACTCACTCTGCGTGGCCTTAGACCTAACCTGGCTGACCCTCACACTGCCCCCCAGGGCGGGGGTGGAGCTGGACCCAGGCCACAGCCCAGCAGGGCTTTCCACAGAGCACTAGAGGGCGCTCACATGCCTGAGCCAGGACGGGACTGGTGAGGCAGGGCTTAGGGGGCTGTAGGGACTGAAATTTGATTTGGGATTGGGTAGAACCAAACTTGCTGGCAATTCAAAGTTAGAGGTTGGGGCTTGTGTTCTGATGCTGCTTAGGCAAGGACTGGGGTCAGGGACCGGGTTGTTTGGGGTTGCAAAAGGCCTGCTGTGTGAAGGCAAGCCTGGGCTGGGACAGCACGGAAAGGGATGGGGAGTGGGCGTGGGGAGCGTGAACTCCCCTCCTGGCCCTGCCTGACCCCTGCAGGGCCCTGGCTGGTGTTGGCCTCTGAGCCTTGGCCTTCTCCTCTGGGAACAGGGGTGATCACTGTGCTGTGTCCCTGCAGCCTCACTGGCCTCCGTGCGCAAGCAGGTCCGCAGTATTGTTCTGTGTTACCCTCTTTAATTACAAAGGGCAGAGGAGAGAGACGGTGCACAACTACCAGCACATGCAACAAGCCGCTTGAGCTGAAAATATGTGGGGTTTGGGTGCGTCAGGCACTGGGTTTCTCCGCGCTCTGTGTGAGGCCACCCCCTCCAGTTTCACCCCCAAAATCACAGGAGTTTGTCCTCCCAAGATTCAGGCTCTGCATCTCCTCCAGTTTTTCTGAGCCCTGGGTCCTGGAGGGCTGAGACCACCACCACCTCCTGCTCCCGGCACCCAGGGCCCCAGAGGCCAGCCCCGCTGCAGCTGTAAGTGGGACACATCCCCCCCACGCAGTCCCCCTCAGAGAGCCGGTTCTACAGGGAGTGGTGGTGGGTGTCCAGCCCCTTCTGCCTCTCCGCAGCGCTTCCAGCCCCAGGCCCCGGCCCGAAAGGGGAGAGCTGGGCCGGGCCTTCCTCCCTCCCAGCTCCTGGCGCCATAGCGCGTGCTTGTTACCAGAAACCGCTGAGCTGAGTCACAGCTGCCAGCCTCTTGATGCCACTCTCAGGGGCCGGTGACTCCAGGACAGAAGCAGGGAAGAGGGCAGGTCCCTCCTTTCCTGCCTGGAGTCCAAGGTCCACTGCGCATCAGGCCCCCAACACCACTCCCTCTGCACGAGGCTTTAGCCTGCTCCTTCCCGACAGGGGCGCTGATGTGACCCAGTTAACGTGGGAACGACCTTCCTCTCCCCTTGTCTGGAAGCCTCCGCATCGTCCCATCTGCTTGGAGCAGAGTGGCTCCAAGAGCCCACTCCCCGAGGCCAGCAACTCGCCCCACTCAGGGAGAGGCATCGCTGTCCCCCTGGGCGCCCCACTCGGAGGGAGGCATCGCTGTGCCCTGGAGCGCCCCACTCCGCCAGAGGTGTCGCTGTGCCCCTGGGGCACACTGCGCTCTGTTGCAGGGTCCGTACTCGGCTCCTCTAGTGGGATACCAGCACCCAGGGCCTCGGGTGGAAGCCGCCATGGCCTTTGGGGACCAGGGTTCTGTCCAGTGAGGCAAGCCCCGCTCTGGAAAGCAAACACTGACTCCGCCAGCCACTGTGCCTAGAAGGCCCACGTCACCTCAGTCCTCACACCTGCGACAACAATGGCTCTCTGAGCCCCTCTGGCCCTGACATTCTGCGTCCAGACCAGCTGGGATCTGGCCCAGTACCAGGCACAGAATGGGCAGGATCTGATGGGGGAGGGGAGAGGGTGTGGTGGAAGGTTTGGGGCGCAGAGGGCACAGGGCTGGTAAGAGGGCAGCATTGGGCCCACAGGGTGGGCAGATGGGGTTGAGGACATACCCTGCGCTCCTCATCACTGTGTTTGGACCCTGGGGTGTCCCTTGCCCTTGTTCCCAGAGTGAGTGGCTCCAAACCTGCGGAGCCGGGGATGTGCCCTGAGCAGACACTAGGGGGCGCGGTGGCCTTGTGGGCCTGGCTGAATTGACACTCTGGGAAGGGGTAGACTGGGGAGGAGGATGTCCAAGCCCTGCTTTTTGGGTGGGGCGGGCCTGGGATGACCAGCCAGGCGGCTGAGGGCGGGGCAAGCACAACGGGGTCTCTGAACCAGGCCCTGCGCCTGCAGGGACCCCTCACCTCAGCTCCTGTGGGAAGGACCTGGGCTCATCCCCGCTGTCCGGAGGCACCGGCTGGAGACCACTCCGGGGGGATAGAGGATCCTGAGGCTCAAGGGGGTTAGGCAGGGTGCGGGGAGGTACGGCGGGCGAGGCTGCCACCTTACCAGAGGGTGCCTGGCCCTGCCTGCTGCGGGGCAGTGATGTTTCGATGCCACTTCCCACAGGGCCTTGGGGAGGCCACACCGGCTCCAGCAGGACTTCTATCTCTTTCTTCCCATATTTGGGATTTTCCAAATCACAAACTCATGACCCAAAAGGGATTTTTGTTCTGCTCTTGGGATGACGCAGTCTGGGTACCCACTGTTAGCACTTCCGGGACATTTCTAGAGTATGGGGACTAGGGCTGGGACCCTACGGGAGGTGACTGTCCTTGAGGTGCAGCACCTGTCCACTGGGCCCTGGCTCCGGGCCTCGATGGGGAGGCCTCTCTGCTGTGGAGAGGGGGGGCCCATCACCACCACAGAGAAACTCGGGGAGCAGACGCTCCCTGAGGGCACCCTCCTGGATGGAGGCAAGCCCAGGCTCTGGCCCCACCCCTCTGCCTTGGAGCCAAAAGGACTGGGTACCTGGGGCCCACTGAGGCCTGCTGCCCCAGCTCTGGCATGGGCTGGGGGCACGGAGCCCTAGGGAACCTTGCCGCCCCCTCAGCACTCTGTCTGCTGGGCCCAGCCTGGTGTTAGAGCATCTGGCTTGACCCTCTGCGTGGAATTCTCCTCCCCCTCCAAGACAGGGCACTCTTGCTTGGAAGGGGCTGCCACCAAGCCTTCCACACAGAACCTCGAACACGGCTGACTGCTGTGTGGCCGGTGCACACCTGAGGCTCTGGGGCTGGAAGGCCTGGGCCTGAGGCCTGGCACTGTTCCTCAGAGCTGAGGGCTTAGGGGCTCGGTCTCCGCATCTGTAAGATGGAGAGAATGACAGAACTGCAGGCGACAGTGCAGGAAGGCCCTTGGCGGAGAGCAGACACTGCCCTGGGCCCAGGACATTTCCGCGCGTGTGTTTAGCAGCCCTGAGGGTGGGAAGAACGTACAGAATTTGAAGTCAGGCCCATCTGGCCCGTTTCCTGGCTCTGACACTGCTGACCTTGGCCAAATCAGTTACCCTTGGTTGGCTCCTCTCTCAAATGGGGTTTAAAGGACTAGGTACCCAATTCCTTAGGTTCCTGGGGGACTCGAGGGGCTCATCTCTGCAGCTTGGCTCTGGGTTTACACACAGCGAGTGCTCATTACCAACTTCTCCTCCCTCCTATCCTCACACCCAAACCAGAATCTGAGCATAGCCTGGCCTGGTCCTCTTTAGCCTCCATGCCTCGGCCCAAGTCACCGCCTGGTCCCTGTGTCCCACTGTACTCGTCACTGCTGGGCTCCCCGGTCAGGACACCCTGCCTGGGCTGGTAGAGGCCATGAATCCCCCGACACGGCCTCCTCATGCTGCCCCTGCCCTGCGCCCAGCTCCCTGGACTGTTTTGAAATTGGATGAGACAACAGGTGGGAAAGCTCTTTGCTGACTGTACGTGCCAGGAGCTAAGGTGCTGCCTGCATTTAACAAAGAGCGCAGGGGACTTGCCTGTGGTCCCGACAGAGCCTTCTAGAAGCAGAAGTCCCCGGCCACCTCCCTCTGAGCCGCCGGAGGCTGCTCCAGCCAGTGCTCTCGCCTCTCATCGGGGCGCCATTCCCCGGCTGAATGCCATGTCCCCTGTCTGGGCCCCAGCCGCAGCCTGCTGTCTGGGCGGCTGGAAATTTCTCACATGTCGCTTTGATTTATGGCTCTAGTTAATTCTCCAGGAGGCCCTCGAGGTGCCCTGAGCTGTGGAGCCTCGGCGGGATAAATCATTTAACAGGTGGTTAAATATTCTCTAAGCTCTGAGGAGCACAAGCGGGGTGCAGGCTGCAGGGGAGGGGGAGGCAGGCTGGAGGAGACTGGCAAGTTTCTAAGCGGAAAAGGGGAAACTGTTCGGCCATTTCAGAATCTATAGGAGCAATTTGTCATAAGCTGTGGCTGGAGGCAAACGTGTGGGCCGCTTCCTACCCGCAGGCCCAGGAGGCTGGGCGCTAAGCATTGAAGGTTCCCGGGGGGGGGGGGGGGGGCGTGGTGGGGGAGGGGAGAGGGCAAGCGGCAGAGACAGCCTGCTGGGCCCTGGCCAGCTGTGTGGTCCAGCTGTGTGGTCTCCCTGCTGGGAGACACCCACAGGACCCCAGAAGGTTCTAGTTGGGAATGAGGACTGATACCAGCAGACGCAGAGGCAGCTGTGGGACATGGCTGCCGCCTCAGAGAGGCTGGCAGAGCTCCCACTCGGAGGCATGCACAGTTGGAGATGCTGCCTGGGATGGTCTCGAGCTTCTATGAGCTCAGGGCTCCTGCGCTGCCTCCTCCAGAGCCTCCCCAGGGTCCCAACAAAGACATGGACCCTGCTGCCCAGGACCCCCTACAGCATCATGTGTGCACTGACCACCCTCCGTCCTCAGCCTGGCCTTGGCCGGGGACCCTCAGGCTGGAGGAGGGAGCAGCCCGGTCCCCGCTGTCAGAGGGGTTTCAGCCAAGCCACGCCTGAGCGCGTGCAGAACCTGTGACCCTCTGCCAGGCTCTCTGAGCAGCGTGGGCACTCAAACCCCACCCCCAGCCCCAGCCCCATGCTCCTGCCCTCGGCCTGGTGGGGCCTGGTGGGGCCTCTGGCAAAGTCCAGCAGAGGTGCTTTGTGCCCTGGGCCCGGCCTGGAGCCCGCAGCCTCCTGTGCGCTAGTCGTGCAGGGACCCCAGTGGCCAGCCCAGAACCCCACAAGGGGGAAGTGGGCAGAACCCAACATCCATCACCCCTTCCACGCAGCCCACAGGCTTTCCTTTGGGGAACCAGCCTTTTGCCTCACTCAGTATGTAGGTGTGTGTAGAAATCCCCCTACACACACACACACACACACACACACACACACACACACACACACACCACCCTGGCTCAGGATCCAGCCTAGCCCATCAGCATGTCCTTCTCCCTGCTCACTGTGATTGGCTCAGGTGGGCATGAGGCTCAGTTACGAGGCAGGCCATTGGGTCACTCACTTCGCCGCCCACATGCTGCTGGCTGCACCGGGAGGGGCCGACCTGGGACCTGTGGTCTCCATGCTCTATTCCCAGCCTAGTCCAGAGCCTGGCCTGGAGGAGGGCTCTGTGCACACGTGTTCGATGGGCTGACTGTGTGCTCCCTCAGAAAAAGCTCACTGCAGCTGCTCCTGAGTCTAATGCTTAGAGCAGGCCCACTGTGTGCCAGCCACTGTGCACCAGCCACTGTGTGCCAGCCACTGTGTGCCACCCACTGCCTGACTTGTAGGGAGGGGAGCATGCCCTGCCCTCCAGAGGGGAGCATGCCTGGTACCTCACACTGTGCGCCGGGGATGACCTGGCAGATCGTATGCAGGGATGTCCCCACAGCAGGGCTCACGGAGGATGCAGGGCCCTGTGAGCACAGGAGGGGTGTGAGCCCCTGGCTCAGCTGCCTGTACTTCTAACACCTTCCCCAAGTTCAGCTGCATCTCTTATGTCTCTGCCTCACCGTCCTGGTCACATCTTTATTGTCTCCCATCGGAAGGTTCCCGCATCCTCCCAGCCACCAGGCCGCACCCCTAACCAGTTATTCCCGCAGCTGCAGAGCCCCCTTCGTGAAACACAGGTTGGAGCTGCTGCTCTCCTGGTGGAGGGACCCCCTCACCACAGCAGAGCCTTGCCTGGCAGCCCGCAGCTATGGCTCCTCAGGGTCTTCTTGGCCCCGGCCGGCACGCCATTCCTGGGGTTTAAGTTGTTCAGGAGGCTGCACACAAGAATCTGGTTTCTGCCTTTCCTTAAAAAAAACAAAACCAGATGTGGCCCCATTGGGCCCAAATCTCTGCAGGCCACGGTGCAAAGGGGCTGAGTAGAGAGGCTCCCATTAGGCTGTGTTCTCAGTGGGCCACCGTCCCACCGCTCCCTGCCGCCCTCAGCACCACTTTCTCTGCTCTTTGCACACCTTGCTTTCTTAGGCATTTGGGTTGGTGATCCTTGGTCCAGAGAATGAGGCCCAACTCCAACGCCCTCCATGTGAACCAGGCCTTCCATGCCAGGTCCCTCCCCCACCACCCTGGGTTGCTCTTTTGACTCTGATATCAAGGCCTGCACACAGCTTCCCGCAGTAACCATGATGCTAGCCTCTCTGTGCCTCTGCCTCACCTACTCCTAGCGCGGTCCTCCTCAACTTTCTTCCCACTCCCCTTTCAAGTTCACCCATCCTGGTGGCCAGGGGTGGGGGTGGGAGACACTGGCTGAAAAGGGCTGAGAGGGACCTCCCGGGTGATGGAGCATGCTATACCTTGACTGGGGTGGTGGTTACGCCGGTGGGTACATCTGTCAAGATTCATTGTATTGTTGACTCAAAATGGGTGCCTTTAATCATTTATAAATTAAACCCAATAAAGTAAATTGAAACTAAAGCTCAGCCCAGTGTCTTTGCTCCAGGAAGCCATCCTGTGCCCAGGCGGGGCCAAGTGCCTCCCGTGGTCTGCAGCCATTTCCTGTGGCCTCGGGCCCTGCACGGAGCCAGGCACGCGGTAGGCACCTCGGAATTGATGCATTGCGGGGTGGGGGGAGCTGACACGAGCTCCAGCATGTCCCCTTTCTCTCCTGCTTCGGGATAAGAGCCTCTGGAATCAACAAACCTTGGTTCAGACGCCCGCCCCCTGGCTCTGCCGCTAACTTGCGGTGTGACCCCAGGCAGCTCAGGAGAGAGGCCAGTGACGGACTCACCCACTGACACCCACGGGAGTTAGGGCCCCATGCACTTAACGCACCCCCTATCCTCTCAGCGCCTGGCCCGTCCTAAAGGCTTTTCTTGCACGAACTAACGTAAGCCTCACACACTCCTGTGCCCTCCGCTCTGCACAGGGGGAGGAAACTGAGGCACAGGGTGGAGATGTGCCTGGCCCAAGGCTGAGGTGATGGAGAAGGTGTCTGACTCCTGGGGTGCGCGGACCCCCTGTGCCAGCTGCTGCTTGCACTGTGTAGCATTATCTCTCGTCTCCTCCCCTCCCCCTCCCCTCTCTTCTCCTCTCCTCTCCTCTCCTCTCCTCTCCTCTCCTCTCCTCTCCTCGAGAACCACCTCGTCTTTAAGGCCACGGTGACAGTTAGTGGGAAGCTTGCAAATGTGAGCTCTCACTCTCGCAGAGTCAGGATGGAAACAGGCGGCCCCCTCGCCAGGCAAACGCCCGCGCTGTGTTGACAGGAGCCGGGCAGCTTAACCACGCAGAATTCAGCCTTTTCACAAACATTTAGCCAACACCCGCGATGTGCCAGGCACTACGCTGGCACCAGGAAGCAGAGGAGGCCGGGAAGATGGAGAAGGCTGCAGGCCAGGCTGGAGGGCCAGAGGGGCCCCCGGAGGCCCACCCACCCCAGCGGCCAGCCTTCCTGGTTTAACCCCCATCTGGCCTAGGCTTTGGGGCTTTGGAGGTGATGTCTGTCATTCTCTTTGGTCACTCAGACCCTAAGAAGTTGGGGGCACCCTCATCCTGTCTCCCCTATGGAATCCCATCACTTGCTTTCCCAGACTCCCTTGCAGCCAGGGCCAGGCTCTGTGACCCACTTTGTACCGAGCAGAAGCTGCGGCCTGAGCGGCGGGCACTTGAGCGATCTGTCGGGGAGACGGTGGCAGGCATACCCGTTTCCCAGCGTCCATGGTGGCGGAAGTGTGGGTGGCGTATGCTCAGAGGCATGGGCGAGAGGGCGCTGTGGCGGAAGCTCTGTTTTGCAGTGTGATTTTGGACAATGTTCCTTGTTGGATCGCCTGGCCTCTGGTCCTCCCAGTGACTCCGATTTACTGCTTGTCCCTAATATAGTGCTTTTCTGCTGAAACTGCTTGGCAGCTGGGGGTGGTAACTACAAAGCTGGGCTCAAGGCCCTCATCACACGACACCTTCCACAGCCACTGCTCAGACCACAGCGAGGAGCCGGAGAAGCCGAGCCCGCCGGCGGACGAGGAGTGAAGAGACAGAGGAAGGGACGTGTGGGGGACACGTGGGTTGGCTTGCTCGATCTCCACATCCACTCTCCTCTCCTGAGCTTTCTTTTCTGCCCTGGGAGGCTGGAAAGCTGCAAACTACATTTCCCAGGCTCCTTTGGGTTCCTGCCATCTGATGTCCTCATATGAGACTGATTTCTAACTGAGTGATGAGGGGAGGGAGGAAGGGCATGAGGTGTCCATTCACTGGAGTCCATCATGACATCAGTCGTTTGATGGCAGCTTCCTGACGCGCACCTCCCAGAGGCAGCAGGCAGCAGCCCCTTTGGCAGCCCCACTCTGGAGGCGGGAAGCCCCAGTTCCAGGTACCAGCAGTACTGCTTCTGGAGGGCTGTGGGGGAGGATCTGGTCCATGCATCTCTCCTGGGCTTGTGATGGCTGTCTCCGGGTATCTTCACACCTTCTTCTCTCTGTGCATGATTTGTGTCCAAACCTCCTTGCAACCAGCAGCACTGGTATAATCTGTGCTTCTCCAACGTCACTGTGCAGAAGTGTCATCCTGTTAACACTTAATTGTCATCTCCTTAACAATCAGGTCTCTTCTTAAACAAATTGCTGAAAGTACCTGAATAAATGGCTCCTCTGGAAAAAGTAATGCCATGCAGTGCCAAACCCCCAGCTCCCAAGTCCGGATGGAAGACAATCGTCGGTAATGTCAGAGCACAGCGGGCACAGCCCACGCACAGTTGCTCTGAGTCGCTCTGAGTCTGGATATTCTTCTAAATTCTTCCCGACTACGCCAGAGTAGGTTCCTTCTCGAACCCTCCTCGCTACTCTAACTGCTGGGAACTTAGTCCAAGTTCCTCCTTTATCCTCTGCTCACTAGTTACAAGTGTCAGATCTGAGCCCCTCTGCCTGGGGCTGGACTCCTAGGACCCCGGGTCTTAGACAGAGAAGCCATGAGAGGTTGTGGGTGTATAAGAATGAGTCTTTATTATAGAAGCCATTAGACAAAACAGTTCTTCATAGTAAGTCCTGTACCAATAGCCACACACCGGCTGATAAATGCATCTTTCCCATACAGCAGTAACAGCCTTAATAGCCTGTGTACCTATAGCTATTATCTGAGCAGCTGCTTCTAAACTCACTGCCTGACATTATAGCGGTATCTGAGCTCTCCGCCCTAGCAGCTTCTCCGGCCTCTCTGTCCTAGCAGCTTCTCCTGTCTCCCCTGCCCTCTGGTAGCTACATCCTCTGTGCCTATCGCCTCTCTAGCACACTGTTCGCAAGAGAATGCAGAGACACTGTGTTTGAGGCATTGCCAGTACTTGCTAGGAGAGCCACCTGTCTGTTAAATTTCTTAAGGTGGCTTCATGATAGGCCATCATCCCCTAAGCCAGCTCTAATGAGGCCAGTGGGTGAGTGGCATTATGAACAGTGACAGAAATCCCTCAGGGGCAACCTGAGGTGCACTGGCCTTGAAGTTGTGCATTGTCAACACATGGAAAGGCTAGGGCAGACAATGCTGGTGGAACTTGGTGTAAGGTCGGCCATCATAGAGTGAGCTATTTTGGGGGTGTCTACAAAGAAAGAGGTATCCACACGGGGTGCCCACCCACCAGCGATAGTGGTTGAGAACCAGTCCTGTAAGTTCAGATCCCAGTTGGCATCTCCCCTGCAGTCAGGGGAGAGGGACCCCCTGGAGGGTCCTTTGGCCTGTGGGGCTCTATGTGTGGGGGGACCTGGTAGAGCAATCCCCGTTGATATCAGCATTTCCTTGCCCGTAGCTGCGGGTGTTCTGGGGGTCGGTCTGGAATTAGAACCCCAGATCCCTGATAGGCCCGCGTGACCTAGTGGGCACCCGTGGGTCTGATTAGGGGTGCAGGAAACATTGCCGGAGGGTCTTTGGATGTGTTGGAGACGGGGTAGAATGAGAATGATCTATCCAGGCTTGTTGATACAGGCATTGCAGGTAACCGACAGACAACAGGGTTCTTTAAGGGTCTTGCATGGGGCATCTGTCTGATTAACCGCCGAGGTGAGACTGGTGCCAGGAAAGCCGCCGGGAACTGGTTCCCTAAAGGGGGCTGGCCTTTTAAAATCCTCGGGGGCAGGGGGAAGGGGGGGCCCTGACAATAGAGTTAGAGTCAAGCTGAGGACTGTGGGCTGAAACTGAGGCAGAGTGTTGTTGCAGGTGGTTGTCTGGCAGATCCAGCAACTGGAAAGGTGATTGCCAGGAGCAATGATGCTGGGAAGGTTGCTTAGTATATTGGTCTCCGTTCTCAGAGGGATCCTGGAAAACAATACATATGTACATTGTTGGTTAAAGTTTAAATAATTTGACAGGAATCAAGGACCTGGAACTATCCGATGAGAATTCAATCCAGCAAGGACAGAACAATTCTTTTCCCGGGGGAGGAGCTAGGAGAAAGCATCCGAAATAGAAGAAAAACAATTATACTGGCGCCTAACCACCACTACTTATCTGTGATGGAGTTCTTTTTTTGTTTGTTTTTTTGTTAATGCTCACCTGAGGATATTTTTTCCACTGATTTTTAGAGAGAGTGGAAGGGATGGGGGAGGGGAGGAGAGAGACATCTATGTGAGAGACACTTCAATTGGTTGCTTCCCACACTCGGGACTAAACCCACAACCCAGGTATGTGCCGTTGACTGGGAATCGAACCCACAACCCTCTGGTGCGCAGGCTGATGCTCTAACCACTGATCCATACCAGCCAAGGCAAGTTCTTGTTTCTTGAAGAGGAGCTTGAGGTCCTGGGCGGACTCACAGGAATAGCCTCAGGTTGGGATATGAGGGTTGCAAGTGCCTCAGTCCCCCAGTGGGCATCACTGAAACCTGAGACTAATCCTGTAAGCCACCCAAGTGGGGCCTCATAAGAAATGGGTTTAATTCAAGATGAGTGAACCCACCCGGTCCTTCCAGCTAGCGTTCCTGAAGTGGGTTGCTTCGTGGACCTGATGCGGGCCCTTCCGTCTGGGTTGTGGCTGGGATTCGAGACAGCCGTCCTTCC
>NW_005872485.1:34882-36084 GCF_000147115.1 Myotis lucifugus
CCTTTTCGGGATTTGGCTGCTCCTTTCTGCCTCCACTTGGCATTGGGGTCATGATGAGTGTAAGTGACAGCTGACTCCTAGAGCTGAGCCTGCTGTTGTGTAATCTTGGCTACAAAGAGGGCCCACTGTCGCTCTGTACGCTTCTCCGGAGCCAAACCTCAGGTCAGGTTTCCCTCAGTAGCTACGGGCCCCCTTGGGAACCTTCTCTATTATGGTGAGAAAGGCCTCCATCCACCCATCAAAAGTGCCCACAAATACTAGCACGTATCCCAGCCAGCACTAGGGAGCGTCTTAGCCAGATGAACCTGCCACTCCTCCTGGGGACGCTGGGTGTTGTGTTGGCGTTAATGGGGGGGGGAGGGGCGTGTGGGGAGGTGACCCTCCTGCTGGCAGTTATCTGGGAGCAGAGTGCACAGCTGGGGGACCTGCTTTTACCGTTTCAGAAGCCCCTGCATCACGAACAACTGGGATATGAGGGTTGCAAGTGCATCCGTCCCCAAGTGGGTGTCACTGTGGAGCATTCTGAAGTATTTCCATTCTAAGATTTGAGGTAATAAGTGTTTTATCTCTTGCCATAAAGTCTTTCATCTTTTATCCAACCTGTAGGGTTTCTAGAGACCCCATTCTTCAGGGCCCAGGAGACCTCCCTGGTGTGGGAGGGGAGGGCCGGCTGGGGCTGCGGGAGTGGGGAGCAGAGCTGCCTGTAGGGGCTGGTGAAGACGGCTCTGTCTTAGCGGGTCTGCCAGTGCGCCACCCGCCTGCGGTTAAACCCGTGTCCCCTTTTGGTGGCCCGGCAGGCGGTGTATTCCTGCAGCGTCCTGGGGGAGTGTTGCAGCTGCCAGGAGTTGTAACACTTCTTTATAGTGTTGATGGGGGAGTTTTTAGCTGTTGAAGTTCTCCTCCTTCCAAATAGCAGCAGCGTGTCATGTGATACCGGAAACCCACACTCAGAGTCAGTGTGGATATTAACTGGAGGTTTTCCCAGACCCAAAGGCCCCATGAGAGCTCACTCAGCCTTCTGGGCTGAGTATTAAGCAGGGGTTTTACCTCCACTGTTTCCTGAAGGCTGACAGGGGCATGCCCCACCCTCCGCCCCCAGCAGTGTCCACTGCTGCCACCCATGACCCACTCTGCTTCAGAGTTGGGCGACGGTTCATCTCAATAGGTCAGGCCTCCAGAACGTACTTGTTCAGTGGCTTCTG
>NW_005872485.1:36726-38498 GCF_000147115.1 Myotis lucifugus
CTTCGTCTGGCTGCCGTAGACCATTCCAGCATGTCATTATTTCAAGAGTTTCCATCAAAAGGGTTGATGAGACTTGGGGACTTCACAGGAGTTGAGTCAACACATGTAGTCACTGTTAGGTCGGAGAGAGCCCAGGATCGGATACATGCAGGCATGTGATGAGACAATGGACTCCCCCTGGAATTTCTCACAGATCTGGGATTTCTCACAGGTCAACGTGCCAGACACAGATACCTGCTTCTCCCTGAATTCACAGCGATCCCCCACACAGATACTGACCCATTCCTGAATGTGCCGCCCACCCCTGCGGCTGAGACTCCCTCAGTTGAATGTGTGATGATCCCTGCTGCGGACACTTCCTCAGTTCAGGCCCCCGCCCTCACCCAACCGCAGTATAAAAAAAGCGCCCCCCTCCATGTTGGCGTGAATCCACGTGCCCTGTCTTTGGGGGTACGTGGGTCTCCCGGGGACGCAGAATAAACTTTCCTTTCCTTTCTTTTCTCATTCACTGGACTCTATTTCTTGCGCCGCCTCCTGAGCCACCTAACCTAACATTTGGTGCCTTGAAACCCGGGTGGCGCGAGCACTCCATTTGGCCGTCCCTCCGCGGCTCGGGGTGCCCGCCTCTCCCTCCTCGTGGATCTGGACCCATCAGGACCTCATTTCTTCAGCTCGGCAACTTTTCCCAATTTGGCAGCATCAGCGGTGAGTCCCGCCCCGCCCCCGTGCCCGTTCCTCGTGGCCGCCCGCCCGCCAGCATCTCTGTCCCTAAAACTCGGCCGAGTCAGGGATCGCCTCTCCGGAACCTTCCAGGAAGGGTCCTTCAGACCTGGGAAGGTAGAGGGACGCCTCTACCCCACCCATGGTCCCTCTGTCTGTCCGTAGCGTGGGTTAAACCGCTGGGACGCCAGCCTTTAGCCCCGCTACAGGCCACGGGTATCGAGCACGGGGAATCCAAATTCCAAACCTGACCTGAGCGCACCTCTAGGGTGTCTGCTCCCCGATCTGGCTAAACACAGGGCCTGTCCCGGACCTGCGTCCTTTTTCTGTTACGTAGCATGGCCTCAGTCTGAAAACGGGACCCTGACTTTACCGTCGCACCGAGCTCAGTAATTTCTGCCAGCAAACTGGGAAATGTGACCACATCTCTCTCTCTCAGTCTCTCTCTCTCAGCCTCTCTCCATCTCTCCTGCGTCCCTGTCCCTCCCCCAAAGTTCCTTCCGCCATCTCTCCTCGCTCTGTCCGTCCCCCTCCCTCCGGGCTGTCCCTACGCTTCCCCCACTGTGCACCACCGAGTCCGCGGTGTGTGCGGTGCGTGTGGGGGTGGGTTCATGTGCTGTGTGAGTGGCGGCGACGGCACCGCCACCATCCCGCGTCCTCCCAGCCCTCCACGGGAGACCAGACCACCGCGAACTTCCCCCGGCAAAAGCCGCCCATTTCTCCTGCCGGCCTTGTGCCCCTGTCCGTCTGCACTCTCCCCTCCTCCCTCCCTGCTGGACTCTCCTCCAGCCACGCCTTCTCCACCGCCTCCTGATCCCGCCTCCCCTCTTCTGCCCGCCCCGCGGCGGCCGGAAACTCAAACTGCCTTTTACAGCCCCATGCCCCTGCACGCTGCGCCGCCAATGCCACTGCCGCCGCCGCGTGCACTGTGCCCCATTCCCCGTTCCACCGCCGCTGCTAACGCCGTAGCCGTTGCGGTAGCCGAAAACTCAAGTCCCCTGCCGTCCCCGCCCCTGCCTGCCTCCCCAGTAGGCACACAGGCGTCCACAGGC
>NW_005872485.1:38598-41040 GCF_000147115.1 Myotis lucifugus
GACTTTTAACCACGATTGAGAGCACTTGGTGTCTTTCTCCGCCAACCCCACTGCATCCATCAAAGAATTCCAGTGCCTCTCCCACGCCCACCCAGGCCACCTCTCCTGAGCTCTCCCCTCCCCTTACAGGCCTGCCTTAGTATCCTGTACCCCACGCAGGTGCCCTCTCTAAGTTCTAACTGCCCGCCTTCCACTGTGGGCTCTGCCGAATCTCCTCCCCCATGACTGCCAGCACTTTAAATTCACAGATGGCTGGCCAGTTCCCTTTGCAAGAGGTTGCAGCTGGGCTCTCTTCAGACCCTTTTAACAAGCAGCTTCCTTCTCCCCTAGAGCCCAAATCCTGAGAACGTTAGCTCCAGAACAGCCTCTTCCATTTCTGCGCCCATTCTACCCCTGAGGGAAGCAGTGGGGACTGAGGGCATAGTCTGAATCTATGCCCCCACTCTCTAAACCCGACCTTTAAGGTCTTTATTAGTCCTCAAACCCAGGTCCGAGATCAAGTGAAAAATGGCCTTGAAAGTTCTTAATGCCCGTGAGGAGCTGGCACAGTCATAATGGCAAGCCTGCCTTCCACAGAAGGTGGACCTGCAGACACGCCTTAGTGGCCCTGTGGTTGACGGCAGCCGCCATGGCCCTGAGGGGGCTGTGAGCGGTGGGGGTGCAATGAAAGGAACGCCACCACCGGAGAATGCTTCAAATGCGGAAATGAAGGCCACTGGGCAATGCAGTGTCCCCGGCCCCGGGCTCCAGGCAAGCCCTGCCCAGCGTGCCGTCAAAATGGTCACTGGAAGAGTGACTGCCCCTGGAAAAGTGGCGGGCTTTCCATGCCTCAGCATGGGGGGGCCGCCCTTCCAGGCCATGACCACTGGCCATGTTGGAATTGGCTGAAGACTGAAGAAGCCCAGCCTCAATGACTCCACCACCCTTCGCCGAGCCCAGGGTCACAATGAAGGTAGTGGGTCACCTTCCGGTTGACACGGGGGCTGCCTTCTCTGTCCTGCCCTCCTTTTTAGGGCCCCTTTATCCTTCCAAGATCTCGGACATGGGTATTGACGGCAAATCCACCTGCCCTCTGGCCACCGGACCCCTTCCTTGCCTCCATCATAGCCCTATAACCCACTCGTTCTTAGTCATGCCTTCATGCCCCGTGCCCGTTAGGACGAGCTATCCTCACCATCCTAGCGGCCACTCTGCCCTTCAGCCTCCCCGCTCCAGCCTCCCTGCTCCTTCCATTCCTGGCCCCCTCCCTTTACAGGGACACCGATTCCCCACTGCCATGCGTCCTGTCATGGGGCCCAGTTGTCCCAGACCACAGTCACCTAGCTCAGTCTCTCAGTCTCTGCTGTGAATGCCTTATCTCTTTATCTCCTCCACACTGTCCCCTCCTCTGAACTGAAAACTGCTCTGATCTCGACCCATCCCCCGCCACCCTTCCCAAAGGAAAAAAATGCGGCAGTTTTAAAATCCAAGTGGCTAGAGGCCTGGGAACAGGCTGCGCGACCTGCTCCCTCCTCCTCCCCGCCTTTTCTCCAGCCTCCAGGTCCCCGGCTTCCACTGCTCCTTCCATTTTCCCTTGGATAGCAGCGCATTCTAACATTTCCTCCCACTTTCACTGCAATACCTACCTCTCTCAGGCTCATAGAGTGCCTCCCACCATCCCCAAAGAAGATTCTCCGACACCATCCAGGACCTGATGACCCATCATTCCTCACAGGCTCTTACCTGGCAAGCGACCCTCCAGTTTTGCTCAGGTTTTTCATATTTTCAGGGGAAACAGATACGGAATGATGAGGGAGTCATCAATTCTACTCTCTGGGATGGGAAATCCTCTAGTGTCACTCTCTATTTACAAACCCTGGACCTACTCCTATGCCCACACGCATCAACACAACTTTCCATCTACTCTCTAACATCAATCCCCCCTCTACATCCTGCTGGATTCGTCTGTCACTGGCTCGAACTCTCATCATAGCCACTCTATTCCAACCTATTGGACCTTCTAACTAAACTCTCTCTAGAAATTCGCAGCTCCTGGTCGGACCTCCTGCCCATGGCCCTGACCAGAAGTCCGGGCTACACCAAGGAGCCCCACTTTCCTGAGCCCTTTTGACCCTTCTTGCTCAACCACCGTCTCCTTACTGATCCCCCTCCCCTGGGTACGTATCTCCCATATCTGTCTTTACCCAGGCAATTGCTCCGAGAACACGAGAACAGGTTTCTGCCCAAGCCAGAGCCGACCAACCAGGACTCCCAGGACCCCCAGGACCAGCCCTCCACCCTGGTGACTCGGTCCTCCTTAAGAACCTACATCCACAAGCCTTGGAGCCTAGGTGGACGGGACTTCACACTGTAATCCGCACAGCCCCCACCGTGGCCAAGCTGCTTGGTGACCCCGGCTTGACGACCTGTCCTGGCACCACCTCTCCAGAGACTGTCTGGCAC
>NW_005872485.1:42908-45334 GCF_000147115.1 Myotis lucifugus
ATAGGCTATTCCCCAAACTGACAATGCTTCTGTGCCCTTTGAAACCTTATCCTTTGAAGTATATTATCTCCACCTTGCCTTAGGACAAATTGTGTTAATAAAAGCAAGGGTCCTAGACAAGGAGGGACTCTTCAGTTCCTTTAGCTGAAGATCCTCTGACCCCCAATGCCTTTCAAAATTATATCTCGTATCCTGACTCTTTATTAGTCTCTGGATTCCTATGTCATCTACGCGCAGCCCCTTTTCCAGATTCCTGAACCCTTCTTGATGCTGGGACATGAACCCCGGCATCTGGCTTTTAATACCTCGAAGCTCAGTGGCCTTCAGAGGTCCAGTCTGCAGGCCCTGTGTTGCCCCCGTCAGCGCCTCTCTGAGGTTTAGCAGTCAGCCCCAACCTGGTGCCCACAGGGTCAGGAGCCAGCCGTTCCTAAAAGCTTGAAGCTATCACTTATTTAGTGGGACTCCAAGGGCCAGCATGGCCTGCTTTCTTCCAGTGACAGTGTCCGGGGTCTTGGGGTGAGTAGGTCCCCAGATATGGAGCTGCTGGGAGTTATTTGGGCCTTTTGGGGAGGCTCTGTACCCTCTATCTGTGAGGACATTGAATGCCAGGTGGCATGTTTATCTGCGTCCTCTGCTAGAAATCAGTAAGCACCACCCTATTGTAGGAGGTCCCACTGGCCAATCCCTCCATGCTTCACTAGAGCGCCTCCAAGCAAAGAAGAGGCAAAGGGGGTGGCCCCTGACGCCGGGGGTGGGGGGGGAGGGGAGGGGAGGCTCGGCCCAGTGTGCTGGCAGGTTTCCTGGCTTGGGGGTTGGTCGCTCAAAGGCCAGGTGCTGGGAGTCAGGAGGAAGCTTGCAGAAAAGGCACCTGCACTCTTGGGCAGCGAGACCTCGCTCCCCCGGGGTTTGCGCTGAGATAGAGCAGGGGCTGGATAGAGGATGCACCGGAATTGCAGGTGCCTGTACTGCCCGGGGTCTCACACCAACCCTGCCCTCCGCCTGGCTTTTGTTCAGGGAGGGAGGACAGGGCATCGCGTGGGGACGGGCAGGGCCTGAGAAGCCCACGCTTTAAACATTCTCAGTGAGAGGTCCCTCTATGACCTCAGGTTTGAGAAGGTCTGTCTCTCGTTAGGGAGGGAACCCCTGGTTTAGGGGCATCCTGATGGGGGGGCAAGGGGAGGAGTGTTTGTTGCCCTGCCAGGTATTCTAGTTTCCATACCTCAGGGCTGATTCGGACGAGGACAGACTCTGGAATATCACTGGTGTCCGGCTCAGGGTGAGAAGTTAGATTGGCCATCAGGCACCACCACGAGGGCCTCATCGTCTATGGCCTAGAATGGGCCACCGGAACCGCAGGAAAGGCAGGCGGCTGCAGCCGAGGGTGAGTGAAGTGGGAGCGTCGAGGTGCCATCCACACCCTGATCGCACAGGTTTGGGGAGAAAGAGGCCTGATGAGCGAGGAGGAGCAGGGCAGCCCGCGTCCAAGGAAAGTGTCCTGGGCTGAGCTGCCACATCAGGGTCACAGAGGCGCCTGCTGGTCGATGGCTGGTGGGAGTGTGCAAGGCCTCAGCACCGTCGGTCCCTGGGGGATTCGACCGTCATTGTTCAGAGGCACCAGGTTCCCTGTGGACACGCGCTTCTCCAATGGCCTCCCTCTCGTGGAGGGCGTGGTCCCGGGGCAGCACAGCGTCTGCTGTGGGCACTGGGTCCTCTAGTGCCCTGTCCACAGGAGCGGCATCACCCCTTCACTTGCTGAGCCTGGGGAATGGGTAACCCTGAGGCAGCTAGGACTTGTGTTTGGTCGCTGGCCTTGTTCTTCCTCTGGCTCCTGGGGTCAAGGCTAGTTTTCGTCATTGTCTTCTAATGTCTAGGGCTGCAGGCTCAGGGCGATGTCTGCGTACTTTCTAAAGCTTCTGTTATTCGCCCGAAAAAGCACAGGGTCTTCATCCTTCCCCTGAGTAAGCGCCTGCACTTTATCATAATTGACAGGCTTAACAGAGCATGTTTTCCTGAGACAGGCCGCCATGTGGGCCGGGTGTCCCTTCACTCTCGTCCTTTATTGCCCCAGGTTGGTGGACCCGGTTAGCATCGCCCTGGTCACTGTGTGCGATGTTGAGCACATCACAGGCTAGCTCCGCACCGGCCCTCGGGGCTCCTATCACACCAGCTTCCCATCGCCAGGGTGGCAGTGGGAGGGACCACCTGCAAATCACCTCCGCCAGGTCCTCAGTCAGGGTCAAGTGGTTGAAGCCCTGTGGACCTGCCAGGGGCCTCGCAGAGCTGACTGGCTTGCTTTGCAGGGGCCAGATCAGAACAGAGAAGGAACATGCACCCAGATGAGCCCCCTCGGGGCTCTCTACTTGCTCCTTCCCTCAGAGGTAACAGGCTAGTGACACTCCATGCACTCCCAGTGTGGCTGGATGGCC
>NW_005872485.1:46077-63698 GCF_000147115.1 Myotis lucifugus
AGCCCAGTTAGTGTGCCTCGAAGTCTGAAGCGAGCGGAGGAGGTCAGGCCCAGTGGACAGAGCAGAGGTCTGAGAAGGAAGTGTGTCTGCAGGAAGCTGACAGGACAAGGGCTCCCCTTGGATGTCAGGGAACTCAGCCCTCACTATAGGGGCCCTCACCCAGGAGTCACCTGGGCACCCTCGTGTGGGCGGCCACCCGTGCCCCGAGGGTGGACTTGTCAACGGTCAGTCAGGTGCTGCGTTGGTGAGGCGCTCGGACGATGGTTTACTCCACTTTGGCAGGGGACTTACTCCCCCCACACCCCGACACTGAGAAGCAACAGGAAAGGCCAATTAGATGCCGAGAGGAAAGAGGCAAGAGCAAACACAAGTCCTGCATGGCCTCCGAAACAGGGGAGCCCTGCCCCCGCGTGGTCTGGCAGAGCAGTGTCTCGGCTCCTGTAGGAAAACAATTCAAGACGCGAGTCCAGGTATGAGTGAGAGCACGTTGATTAAAGCTTAGGGAAAAACAAGCAAAGTCACACGCCTGAAGAAGGAGAGTGCACGCTGTTCCCTCTGTGTTGAGCATGTATCTCTTTCCTACAGGTGAGAATTTTAGGGGCTGTCGGGGGGGGGGGGTTCTGAACAGAATGGCCATTAGATTCCCGGTGTGTCCGTTAGTGTACTGATGTATCAGAATAAGCATACAGTGGGGTCAGGGGCCATCTCTGGTAGGTTCCTCTTCATCTTGGGTTAGTCTGGCTCTGATTGGCTTTTGGGTTGGTGTCTATCTTTCTGACTGAGGTGGCTGACAGGCTACTCTGAGGAAGCTTTGCTTAGGGGACGGAGTTTTATGATGTATCCGATGTATCGCTGGCTGTGAGTTACTCAGTTTTAACCGTTTGTTCAGCCATTTGTCTCTTTCCTATTCCACCTGCAGGGAGCTTTCCTGGCTTCCTTACCTGCCTCAGTCCCAGGCAGACACTCCGTTTCTGGAGCATGACCTTTCTCCTTTCCGTTCTTCCGCTCCTTCCTCATCATGAAGCCCCGAGGGCATCCGATTCTGGCCAAAATTAAACGGTTTTAAGAACCGTCTTAAGAGTGCTGCAGGTTTACCCTCATCATAACAGTGAAAACACATGTCTGGGTGGAGAAGGGGCGCTAATGAGATGCCACACGTGAGGAAGCATGTCATTGCACTGCACAAGCGCCAGAGTCCCGCTGTGCACACTCAGCCGTCACCGGACGCCATCTCTCCCGCCCCACTCCTTTAACACTGTGCCCACCTTTGTTCGAGGTGCAGCACCCGCTCCTTTCACTCAGGGCGAACTCCTTTGTGCACGTGAGTGACATTAAACCTCTCACCTGAGAACGCGTGTGTGTGGTCAACTGTTAACGTAAGAACATTCAAACCTGTAAAGAATTTTTGTGAGTTTATTTGAGCCAACAATTGCCCGGAAGCAGAATCTCAACGGATTGGGATAATGCTCCAGAGAATAGCAGTTTTCATCTATTTTTATACTTTGCAATAAAGGAGGAGACATGGGTGGGTTACCATTGGTGATAGGTTAGAGAGGTGGGAGAAAGCAAAGTGGGGGGAGGGGGGGAGGGGGGGGAGGGACCTTTGGGGTTGGATAAAGAGTAAAATGATAGACAAACACTTCCTTTACTCAGGTGGGTACAGGATAGTTAACAGTCAACAATTAACATGATAACAATAACAATGAAGGAATTTGTGTCTCTGTCCTGGCACCCAGGGCATTTGGTTGTGCCCTCAGGGGTCTGGGAAAAAGGGAAGTTACACATTACCCTGACATTTCAATATGTTATCATAGATGCAAAAAGACAATAAGCTCAATTAAGGTAAAGATGGACCTTGTCAGGGAAGATACCGGCCTAGGAAGTAACTACCCACCATAACTGCTTTTCAAGTTTAATTTCAGACCATCCTTTGTGGTGACTTTAGGTCTCTGAGTTTGCAGACCCACCATGCAGGCCTCTCCTGAGCTTGTCAGGTCAGCATGTGGCCCCTTTCATCCACATAACTCTCCTGATTTCCATCTCAGGAGTTTCCAAGAACCCCAGATGCCAGTAACAGCATGATGACATTTCACAAGTCATCTAAACATAGCTGTTAAGAGCAAGTTAGTAAATAGATGTGAGTGGAATAAAAAAAATTAGGTGAACTCTTCAAATACTTGCCTTAATCTTTTCAGTAACCTGAAACTTCAGAGTTTTAGTAAGTTAAATTGTTGTAGCAGAATGCACTGGAGAATGATCAGCCAGCACTCTGAGGGAGGAAAATTTAACCTTTATTTCACAGACCTGCTAGTCCAGGGGAATTCCGGACCCAAAGCCTGAACTGAACTCTGGGAGGCTCTGAGCTATGTATCTCCTACTGTGGCGGCCCCTGAGGGTCCCCACAGCTCCGCCCGAGTCAGTCAGAGTGGGGACCTAAGCTGCAGTTTCAACCAGATACTGAACTAGATTGCAAGCCCTCCCCCCCACTTTCCTTTTCAAAATAATGAAAATATGTTGAATATCTAGATTATTTTCCAGTAGGATACTTGGTGAAACATTAATTGCTAAACATTGACAGGCCAGTAGAGGACATTTGGCTCAGGTGGACTAGAAAGTCCCGAATGAGAAAGTGGCACCAGCCTCATTTCGTGGGACAGCCAGCAGTCACCCAGTCACCCTATCCTGCACAACAGGAGGCAGCCGCACCAACAGCGAGACAGCAGCCACCTACAGCCCACAGCCCACAGCCCACAGCCTCCACGGCCAGCATTAATTGGTCTGAAGGACAACGAACTCCTTCTAATCAGACCGGAACACCTACATCCCCCAGCCTCCTCCCCTTGCGCTTTTGGCTCATAAAATTCAACCCCAAGGACAGTGGAGGCTGAGTCCTAACCTTCCCTGGTTTCACTCCATCCCCCCGCCCCATTCCTTCTAATAAACTCCCCTCTTACTTGCTTGCTGTGTCCGCCTATTTCCTTGAGCGACTCCAATCTTACAAACATAAGTTTATCTCCTTTCAGCTTCCTGCTGCAGTAAAACTGAAGATAAATGTGGGTCTCTTAGTTAATATGTCTTATGCCATGCTTGAAAAGTTTCTATAAGAAAGCACATGTTTCTAGAAATTATAATAAGTATGTCCGTCAATCCACAAAATGCTAATGTAAACAACAGTTCACAATTGCTTACTTCTTCGTTTTTACTAGAAATTAAGGTTTCTACAGGTTAAATCTAATTAATATATGTAATTAAAGAAGTGTGAACAAAAAAGAGGCTCTATCGAAATAAACAACCAAAATAGAAACAGACTCAGATTCAGAGAATAGACTGATGGTTGCCAGAGGGAAGGGGTGTTGAGGGACTGGGTGAAACAGGTGAGGGATTAGGAAATACAAACTGGCAGTTACAAAACTGTCAAGTGCAGCATAGAAAGCAGAGTCAACATTATTGTAATCATTCTGTATGGTGCTGAGTGAGTTCTAGAAATATTGGGGAAGCCACTTTGTATGTGACTGTCTAACCACTATGCTGTACACCTGAAACTAATACAAAATAATATTGAATGTAAACTGTGATTGAAAAATAAAATGAAAAGTGTGTGGGGGGGGAGGGGGGGCGGGGGCTCACAGGATGATCTTGAATTAGGCTGCATAGCAGAATAGCTTCGATAAAAGCTCCAGGAGGTGTCAAGAAGAAAGCAGACCAGCCCAGTGGATGGATGGCTTGGAACTGGCAGAGACCAGTTCGATCCAGTGTGGCCACTAATCTTACCTTCCCCCTCATTATATGCTCATTGTAATACATTAGCATACTAAACCACACACCTGAGCCACCATGATGAGAAGTGGAAAGTCCATATAAGGACACAAAATGGCTCTTTTGAGAATTCTCCACCCCTTTCTGGAAAATTCCTGAATATTTCTTTCCTTACTGAATGCCCTGCCCCTCAATTAAATGAGCCCCAATAAAAGAAGGAAATCCACTAGGGAGGGGCTGCTCTGCCTGTGGAGTAGTCCTCTCTCTGCCTCAGGACTTCACTAATGCACTCATTTTAACCTCTATGCTGGCTCGTGTTTGAATTATTTCCTGTGTGATGCCAAGGACCCACAGTGGGTTGCAGATCCTTGGGTTCCGGACCCCTGGAGTGCCTGCATCAATTTGATCATAAACTCCTGGGCAGGTTGTGGTGGGTAGTCACATCCCAGGCCTATAAAAGGTTGATCTTTGCCTTAAGCAAACCCTGCACATTGTTCCCGTGCATCTAGGTTAACATGCCTTTGAAATGCCTGACCCTCCTCAAAGTAGAGACCCTCAAGGGAGCACATAATCTTGTTAACTATCATGAAAACCAATCAGAGGTCCCCTCCCCCCACCCCATTGCTTTCTCCCATCTTCATGTAATCTTCCTCACATCCCCTTCTTAATTCCAAATGTGTGAAAGGAACGGGAGCATTGCGATCTTGCTTTCTGGTATGTCATCAGTTTGGCTCAATAAAAATTCTGTTCAGGTCTGGACATTTCTTACATTGATAAAAACTACTAGAAATATTATGGGAAACAACTCTGTATGCAAGGAAAGTAGAATATGTTTTTGGCTGAGAAAAGCAGAGGTATGGAGATGCATTTTTGTTAAGGGAACTAAGAGTAGTTTTGTCTAAAGTAGAACATCTGGTTATGAAGGACAAACTAAATATATTTTAAAAGTTGAAAAGAGAAAGAGAATTTTACCTGTGTAGTCAAGTTGGCTAAAAAAGCAATTGTTAATATGAGAGTTTTTAAATAAGCTTTGATATTAATATAAAAATCATGTTCAACTAAAATTAAAACTTGATTTTCTTTCTCAGCTCAAAGGACAAAGTATTCTTGGACTATAGGTCTGCCCTGATTAAGTTTTCTGCCTGGAAAGCAAAGATTTTGTGTCTTACCCACTGTGCTTTGCACTGTCATCAGGCCTTTGTTTAACACTGAGGTACCTTAATAAGGAGCTAAGTTGCTCAGAACTATGTAACCTCTGTATCTGCCTTTGATCTATGATCCTATTTAGTCAAGTGTTCATACTTTTGATGTTTTTGACAAACTTCCCAAAATCAAATTCTAAAAAAAAGTCTTTTTGATCCCAAACTAACTTTGAAATTTCCCAGAGGTCCCCTAGAAAATCTCAAAGGATTTTTTCTGTTCTTATAAAAAGGGAGCTGTTGAACTGACTAGGCATATTTCTATGTTAAATTAAGGTGTATCTCATTCTATTGCATTTCTCTTTATTGTACTTTTGTTTTTCACAAGTAGACGCTGTGTGGCAACCGTGTCAGGGAAGTCTATTGGCACCATTTCTCCAACAGCATTTGTACACTTCATGTTTCTGTGTCACATTTTGGTAAATCTTGCAATATTTCAAACTTTTTCGTTATTATTATACTTGTTATGTGATCTGTGATCAGTGATCTTTTATGTTACTATGGTAATTGTTTGGGGGCATCACATCCATACAACATGGCGGATTTAACCGGTAAATGTGTGCGCTCCGACTGTTCCATCTCTCTCACTCTTTTCAGGCCTCTCTATCCCTGAGACATAGCAGTATTGAAATTAATTCAATTAATAACCTTCCAATGGCTTCTAACTGTTCAAGTGAAAGGAACAGTTATGTTTCTCACTTTAAATCAAAAGTTAGAAATGATTAAGCTGAGTGAGGAAGGCATGTTGAAAGCTCAATAGGCTGAAAGATAGGCCTCTTGCACCAACAGTTAGCCAAATTGTGAATACAAAGTTATTGAAGGAAACTAAAAGTGCTACTCCACTGAATACACAAATGATAACGCAAGATAGCCTTATTGCTGATGTGGAGAAAGTTTTAGTGGTCTGGATGGAAAATCAAACCAGCCACAACATTCCTTTAAGCCAAAGCCTAAGCCAGAGCAAGGCCATAATGCTCTTCAATTCTACGAAGGCTGAGAAGTGATAAAGCTGCAGAAGAAAAGTTTGAAGCTGACAGAGGTTGGTTCATGAGATTTAAGGGAAGAAGCCATTTCAAGTACATAAAAGTACCAGGTGACGCAGCAAGTGCTGACGTAGAAGCTGCAGCACGTTATCCCGAAGATCCAGCTCAGGTAATGAATGGAGGTGGCAACACTAAACAACAGATTTCCAGTGTAGACAAAACAACCTTGTAATGGAAGCAGATGCCATCTACAACTTCATTGCTAGAGAGGAGAAGTCAATGCCTGACTTCAAAGATTCAAAGAATAGGCTGACTCTTATGTTAGAGGCTAATGCAGCTGGTGAGTTGAAGTTGAAGCCCAATGCTCATAACCATTCTAAAAATCCTAGGACTGTCAAGAATTATGCTGCCATGGCTTGTTTGGCTCAATGGATAGAGCAACAGCCTGCAGACTGAAGGGTCCCAGGTTCGATTCTGGTCAAGGGCACATGTCCGGGTTGTGGGCTCAATCCCCAGTAGGAGGCATGCAAGAGGCAGCCGAACAATGGTTCCCTCTCATTATTGATGTTTCAATCTCTCTCTCCCTCTTCCTTCCTCTCTAAAATCAATAAAAATATGTTTTTTTAAAAAGAATTATGCTAAATCTCCTCTGTCTATGCTCTATAAATAGAACAGCAAAGCCTAGATGACAGCATATCTGTTTATAACATGACTTACTGCCCCGACCTGCAGGGCATGCTTCGTGGGTACACCGCACCAAATCCTGCAAAGGAATGAGAGGATAGGAGACGCGAAGAAATGGAGGCAAGACAAAGTTCTGATCAAGCCTCAGTTTTATTTTTACAGCGGGTAGAATTTATGTAGTTCTGGAGGAGGGGGGTTGGGCAAGGAGGTAGCCTATCACTAGGAATGTAGCTCTGGAATGTCGCAGCTGTGAGCTTATCAGCGGAGATGTAGCAGCTTTGTGCTTAGGGTGAGGGTATGTTATCTTTAACTCCAGACCAAACTGCAAGGTTGTCTTTTAACTCCAGACCAAACTGCAAGGTTGTCTTGGAGGAGCCAGAAACCTATTATGCTGTAAACTGGAGATGTATGTGTGATTTATAATGGCTCCCAACAATTCCTCCCTTACCATTTAGTTAAGGGTGGGCATTAACCGACTGGGGGAGTAGTGACCTGGTTCCTCCCATGAGATCAGCAGATCTCACCTGTGGTGGCTCTTGGTATCTTTTGGGGAGGAGAGGCAGAGCCAACAATTATATATGTATGGATACCAACCTCTATGCAAACCAGGTGTGCTCACAGAGAAATCCAGAGGCGGTCAAGAAAATTTTGATTTTCTGTTTTGACCTTCCCTTGCAGTGCTTTGCCCTGCACCCAGACGGTGCCCATACCATACCTCTATATAGAGTGTAGGTAAGCATTCCTCTGGCTTTATGCTGTCCCCGTGGGGAGGGAGCTCTGGCAATCACAATCACATTCTCGGTCTATAGTAGTTAAACGGTGGTAGTGAACCTGAATGGGTTTGGCCAGGATGCTATCAATTTGCTGTTTGACAAAACTTGTCAGTTTCTTAAAAGCCCATGGACCAAAGGTTAAAATTAACAGTAAGCTGACAAGGGGGCCAAGTGCAGGAAGCAGGTAGGGGAGTAGGCCATTGAGTCCACTCCAAAGGGGGTTTTCGAACAGCGTTCTTCGCCTTTTCACCAGGTTTTCCTGGAGTTTTCTTATCTTGTCTCAGACGATTCCAGATTTGTTGGCATAAAAACAGCAGCGTTCCTGTAGGGCTAAACATATTCCTCCCTGCTCTGCTCTAAGTAAATCTAATCCTCTTCTATTTTGTAAAACTACTTCTGCTAGGGAGTCAATTTGGTCTTGGAGATCATTGATAGTACCTGAGAGAGCCTGAACATCATTAATTAATTGATTAGATAATTTATTATAGGTATGTAATGCGGTTCCTAATCCAGCTGTGCCAGTGGCCACAGCTCCAGAGACTCCCAGTCCTATAAGTAAAGGAATAAATTGGACAGCCCGCTTACTGCGTCCAGCAATGTAATCAAGGCTGGGTAGGGGGACAGGTTCTCCCCCTGGAATAATATCAATGTCAGGGAGAATACTAGCCTAAACACATAATCCTGTCCAGTTTAAAGGTAGAGCTGTATAGGCCATATTACCTCCACATACAAACACTCGTCCAGGAGCGGGGCAAAGGGAGGAACTGTGATTGTGAACGGGAGAGCAGTTAACAAAGCTAACGAAGCCTACATCTAGATCATAACTATTATTCTGGGGGAGTTTTTGTAGACATGAGGAAAAGTTGAATGCAACAGGTTGAGTTCTAAAGGGCAAACTGAGGGTACAATTATTATTAGAAGTGATGTTACTGATGTCATCTGGAATGACAAGGGGCATAGGTGTACCTAGGGTCATGCATAGCCAACAGTCTTCTGCAAGGGATGGATTGGAGGCATTTAAAGCACGGAGTGTGGCTTCTAAGATATCAGAGGTTTGGGTGTCTAGATCTACTTCTCGTGATTTAGGTAAGGCTAAAGGGTGATAGTGGAGGGGAGGATACATGTTTCTAATGAATTCTTCAATTTGGTTCTGAACTTCTGGTATTAGTTTTTGGGTAAATTTACATAAACTTTGTTTAAGAAGACAAAACACAAATTATTTAATTTAGCTTTTGAGGCCCAATATATTGATTTTTAATTTTAGTTAGGCATCTGAAGGAAACCTTTTTTTATTTCCTTCCAGACAGCTTTCTTTCTCACACAAGCAACAAATGTAAGAAACATGGTTGCTTTTTGAGATTTTAACAAATACTGTCGCAAAGCTATATATTTCAAGTGATTATTTTAAAAAGGCAAAGCAAAGCAAGTAAATTTAGTATTTAGTAAACTTTTGATTCACAAGGGACAAATGCTGCCCCACCTCCAGCCTAATTTAAAATGCAGCGGCGAGGAGCTTTTGTTATTTCAAATTACATCTTAAAATTCCACTGCTGTATTTTAAGAAATATTAAACAAAATTACTTGTTTTGCCCTTACTTAGAGGCAAAAACTTAAAATATATTTATTAATTTATATTTGATAAAGCTTTCCATGTGATTTCAAGTATATTAAATTGGCTTTATTAAAAAACCTTTAAGAAGAGAGAATAAACTTTTGAAAGCATTTCAGGGCCCATGAAATGTCCCAAAGTCATTCCTTGGTTATAGTTTTGAAATCTAACTTGGAAGACCATCAAATATATACGTATATATATGATTTAAAGATTATATACCTTTTATAATTATTAAGAGATCAATTAAATTTAAACTGATCTTTATATTTAAAAATTTCGGTTGGGATTACAAAATTTATCCTCTTTTTTCAATTAGACAAATGTTGAAATTTTACTATAATTATATGATTGTTCCAAATTTATTCAACCAGAACTTTAAACTCTTAGCTGGCAAGTTAAATATTTAGCATTTCTCAATCAGTGACATTTTTAGGAATAAACTTCAAAAAATGCAGGACATTATCAACCAACAGATTTAATTCTGTTCTTTAGATTTTGTACGAAGTACACTTAGATCTTATTTAATTCAGTATTATGTCACTTCAAGATACCTAGGTATAAACTCCAAGGTCTTAAGTTTCACAGCAGATTTGGAAAACCACACTTGAGGCTGGCAAGGCAGGCCTGGCTCCAGCCTTTGATTTTAAAACGACCATAATTTTTCCTCTGGGGAAGGCCAACAAACAAGGTTGTAGATACATTGCTTCCTGCCCCTTGCTAGTCGGTGGGAAGTTTCAATATTGGCCTGGGGGAGGAAGGGGGGGGGGCTGTTTTCCCTGGAAGAGTAAATTGACCACATTCTTTAAGAATTTGCTACATGTGGGAAGCAACTAGCCCCTTTTCTCATTAGAAATGTTTTGGCCAGCCTTTTCAATTAACAAAGGGCCGGTTTTTTACCGGGCTACTTAGATTTTTATAATTAATATAGATCAATAATTCTTGAGATTCAAATCTAGATTATTATTTTAAGGCAGTTATTTTGGTAACTTTTCTATAACAGACAATTTTACTAAATTTCTTTGAGGCTTTTAAGATTAACTTTGGAACAGGCTTTATTAACATTTCAAAAATCACTCTTTATTATGGAAATATACCAATCTTATTGCTAGAACCAGCCTGCATTTCTTCCCTGGGTCAAATACGCCATTTTTCTTAGGAAATAATCAGTCTTGGGTTTTATTCTGTACATTTGCAAAGAGATTTTTAGCTCAAAACTCTATCTAAAAGTCCAAAATCGGATGATGCGCGCTTTTAGTTCCAAGCCAGTTTTTCTCTTTACACGTGAACAGAAATCCCAGACACATTTTCTAAATTTTGTAAAACCTTTTTAATTACGAGAAGGAGATTTTAAATTTGAATACTGGGGAGGAGGCGTCCATATAGGATCGCCATGTGCTCCTTTTTCCTTTCCCCTACACATCTTGCTTTGGGGGAAGTTTTAGCAAATGACTTAGATAGCATATTTGTTCCCCAAAGTCATGCTTAATAGAAAAAGATATTTTAAATTTTTTCCTATTTCACGTTCTAAAGTCATGGCTAGCACCCAAGGTAATCTTAGCCAAAGTTTGGTTGTCATAAGATGTTCTCCAGTAATTTTTAAATAAAACATTAAGTAATCTCATGGAGGGAGAGCTGATAGCTCTGCCTTCTCCTGCCATCTCTGAATCTCTCCGAACCAGAGAGAGATTCGGCAGCGGGGTTTCATTTCTTAAAAGTAAAGAAGCTTTTTAAATCTTTCTTTTTAACCCTAAATCTTCGTGCTCTGAGGGACTCCCTGAGTCCTTCAAGAAGCCTTTTGAATCTTTCTAACCCTAAATCCTCACACCTTGAGGGACTCCCTGAGTCCTGTAAGAAGCCTTTTAAATCTTTCTTTTTAACCCTAAATCTTCGCACCTTGAGGGACTCCCTGAGTCCTTAAAGAAACAGGTCATGAGAACTCAAAGCCTGCCCATGTCTTAGCCTCTTCCACGTAAGCCTCCGGGACGTATAAGCCCCGTACCAGGTCAGCCCAGGAGTCGACAAGGAGATGAACCAGCGAGGGAGAGCAGCCAACTGCTACCTCAACGGAGAGGCCCCTGTTCACGTGTCATAGGTCTGGATGTTGAAATTCTCTGCTGAGACTACTTCAGTCCTGTTTATGCCACAGGTGTGTTTTCCTACGTAAGCAACCGGTTGGTATGATCCGCCAACTCGGACCCCTAGATCAGAGCTCCCCAGATCGAAACTTGTTTTCAAGTGCCTTCCTCGGAGCTGCTTCTGCAGCCCACTCCTCCTACGTAAACAGCCGGTTGGTATAACCCGCCAACTCGGACCCTTGTGAGGCAGGTAACCTGCTAGGACCCTCAGGCATTCACCAGTCGGGAGTCAGGCACCCCATGAGTGCTCACAAGGTGGACGGCCTGCGTTTTTAAGTAGGCAAGGAGTTTTCCCGGATAACACTGACACAAGTCCTCACTGGTTTACGTCTGAGTTTGGGTGGACGGTTTAAGCTTTAAAGTAGGCAAAAACACTTACTTCAGAGTCTCAGCTGGAGTCCCCATTTTCTCAGAAAGACCACTAAGACAAGGTGAACGCAGGGTTTTTGGAAGGAGTCAACCACGTGGAACGAAACCAAGGGACAAGCCTGAGTGATTCGGAGTTCTCTCCGCCAAAATCGGGTACCTTTCACTCTTCCCCGAAACAACAAGAGAGTGCTCAAAGTGGACTAGAGGCAGGAGACAAGGGGGGAGGCAATGAGGGAAGAGAATGCCTATCCAAAATGAATGCGTTCACTTACCAAAGCAACAGGTCTGACTCGCAAAGCGGGTAAGCAGAGCGGCGACCAGGAAAAAAGCAGGCTGACTCACAGGGCGATCCCAGTGGTGCCAAAGGGAGGTCCGGCCGGACATAAAAAGTGAACGTTCCTGAGGAGGACTGGAGAGCGGAGATCACGGTGGGCGCCAGTTATGCCCCGACCTGCAGGGCACGCTTCGTGGGTACACCGCACCAAATCCTGCAAAGGAATGAGAGGATAGGAGACGCGAAGAAATGGAGGCAAGACAAAGTTCTGATCAAGCCTCAGTTTTATTTTTACAGCGGGTAGAATTTATGTAGTTCTGGAGGAGGGGGGTTGGGCAAGGAGGTAGCCTATCACTAGGAATGTAGCTCTGGAATGTCGCAGCTGTGAGCTTATCAGCGGAGATGTAGCAGCTTTGTGCTTAGGGTGAGGGTATGTTATCTTTAACTCCAGACCAAACTGCAAGGTTGTCTTTTAACTCCAGACCAAACTGCAAGGTTGTCTTGGAGGAGCCAGAAACCTATTATGCTGTAAACTGGAGATGTATGTGTGATTTATAATGGCTCCCAACAACTTACTAAATATTTTAAGGCCACGATTGAAACATACTGTTCAGAAGAAAAGAATTCCTTCCATAATATTACTGTTCATTGACAATGCACCTGGTCACCCAAGAGCTCTGATGGAGATGTACATGGCTAATATTGTTTCCATGCCTGCTAACACACATCCATTCTGCAGCCCATGCATCAAGGACTAATTTTTACTTTCAGGTCTAATTTTTTTTCCTATTTTCTTATTTTTATTTTTTTATAATTCTCACCCTAGGATATTTTTTCTTTGATTTTTAGAGAGAATGGAAGGGAGGGGAAGAGACACAGACAGAAACATCATTGGTTGCATCTTGCACATGCCCCAATCGGGCCAGGATCCAGCCTGTGATCAGCCTGCAACTGAGGTACTTGCTCTTGACATGCCCTTGACTGGGAATCAAACCCACAGCCTGTTAAAGAATTTACCAGGTGACCAGAGAATGCACAGGAGTACTTGGAGATACAGGAAAAACCCATTTATTTTCAAATGTTTCAAATGTACTAGTACAGTGACTCAGGGAAAATTGTTTCTCTACAAATCCTGAGCAAACCAATATGGAGGAATATCTCTCTTAATACCCTTTGGTTTTTTTGTCCCCCAAATATGGATGGCACTTCTGGATCTTTCGTGGGCTTTGCAAAAAGCCCCATGTGTTGGGATGGGGGCCGTGAGACCACACCTAAAGGCCTGGCCTGGTTCCAGTGCTGATAACCCCCTACGGGGTTTGTGTATTGTTCATGGTTTATGGCTTCTGTAAAATGTATTTAGGTAAACTGGTCTTGCAAGACCAGTTTGTGGAGAAAGGGGCAGTGACTTAATTATGGACTATCAAAAATGTACATTAGGTTACTGGCACAGATTCAGATTGCTAGCCCCCCAAAATGTCTTATCTTCCCCATCAAACCCTTCAGTCTGTGGGCCTACACTCTATCCACTGAGCCAAACCAGCTAGGGCTGCAGTTCTTATTATTTAAGAAATACATTTCCTAGGCTTAGCTGCCACAGATAGTGATTCCTCTGATGGGTCTGGGCAAAATAAATTGACAACCTCTGTAAAGCATTCACCATTCTAAATGCCGTTAAGAGCATTCTTGATTCATGAAAACAGGTTAAAATATCTACATTTACAGGAGTTTGGAAGAAGTTGATTTCAACCCTCATGGATAACTTTGAGCGGTTCAAGACTTCAGTGGAGGAAGTAACTGCAGATGTAGTGGAAATAGCAAGAGAACAAGAATTACAAGTGGAGCCTGAAGATATGACTGAATTGCTCCAATCTCATGATAGCGCTTTAGTGGATGAAGAGTTATTTTGAAACATAGTAATCTCTATTTTGTAAAACTGCTGTTTGAAATTCTCTCCTGTTCTTAGACTGTCCCTTATTCTGTGAATTAACTCTGCTTATTAGCTTCTGTAAACATACGCTTTTTAGCTTACTTGAATAATAGGGAAGATAAACTTAGCTGTCTGACCTTGTAAGCTAGGGACTGATACTCGCATACTCTCATGTCAGGTGTTTTAGTTATCTGAATAGAACTGTGTCATACTCGAGGTTACAGGCTTCCTGCAAGATATCTACTAAGCATGCATGGGGCTCTTTGAAAACGTGCAAAGGTCCATATTTGGGAGACAAAGGAACTGGAGGATTATAAAGGGAGAACTTCCTCCATGTTGCTTTGCTCAGACTATGGAAGCAGTCTGGGCCTGCTAGTGTAATAAAAGACTCCAAATTAATTGGCTCATTAAGGCATCTTCTGTGAACCTTGCTGATTTACAATATAACATTTGGAGGCACCAGTGAGATTTTTGCCTAATGGCACTTGGCCTCAGACGCCATGGGCGGACAGTCTCCCCTGGCCTGGCTGCCAGGCCCTGAGGATCTCTAGGGGAGGTACCACCTGAAGTTCCAGGGCCCCAGAGATGCTTCTCGGTGGTCTTGACAGCCAGATGGAGGACACCTGACATGCCCCTACATCCTTTTGGAGTCACCAAAAATGCCTCTAGAGGTAAGTGAATTCCATTAAAGGATTTTCAAGTTCACTTTCCTGTCTGTCTGCCTGTGACTGGTCATCCTGTACCGAGAGAAGGAGTAGACATAGTTGTAACTTCTCCAGTAGATTCTCACCAAGACATTGGTTGAGAATCCTGTTCCTGGGGTGTGGGTTCCGGGAGGGTCCCCATGTCTATTAGGGGAGTTGGCAGTGTTCCGGTTAACTGTTTAACTTCCAAGTAAATGTCTGCTGAAAGAGTGTGAGAGCCTGCATAAAAGTGTGCATTTGTTAACTGAAAGGGATAAAGGGATTGCGCCATCTGGCTGAAACATTTAATTTGTTTGGGGCAAGCCAGCCCCGCCTTAGGGGGAAGCCTAGTTGTATGGTGTCCCAAATAGCTTCTATTTCTTATATATTTAAGGCCCGTCACCTATGTCGAGGTGCAGGGGGTTCCCATATAGGTGCTGCTCCTAAGGGGGACATGCACAGGTGGTCTGGACCATCCGCTTGAGGCTTGCACCAATACCTTCTGGTCAGACAATTTCACAGAGACAGCACCGAGATCTGAGCCGAGCCGGAGAAATGACACACAGACAAACAGGTTAGATGCAAGCACACACGGGGTTTATTTACCAGTTCCTGATGGGTCTCAGACGCTGGGAAGGATCCACCCGGCGATGCTCGCTGACACACACACAGGGGTAGGCGGCGCCATTGGCTGCTGGCTCCTTCGTCGATCAACAGTTAATTGGGCAGAGTTTCGTGCTCGGAACTGACACGTGAGCACACACAGGTCCTCACGCTCTGGCGATAGGAGAGCTGTGTGCTGCTGGGTCGATCAGACTGTCTGGTTATATACCCCTCTGTAGACGTGGTCTTTGTTGGTGTATGTGTTATCATCGGCAGCCATATGTGGATCCACCCAGGGTCTGCTAATCTATGGGTGTGTACAGGCTTTGGGCATTCCCAACAGATAGGTTGTTTACCAGTACTAGTGGGGTTACAAGGGTGCATTCTTGGGTCTCACACAGTATTCCTATATCTAACATTAGTTATTATAATAATTACTATAACAGTCCACACAGGGTTACATGCTTTAAGTCTTACATTCTAAGGTCCTAACATTAAGTACCATAATGATTACGATAACATATGGTGAGGCTGAACACCGTGACAGACTGCAAAATTCCCAAGCAGCGGCTGAGAATTCTTTTTCTCAGGGTTGTTTTGCTCTCTGTCAGGGAGGGAATCAGCCCGCTTAGCTAATGAAATTTCTGTCTATGTTTGTACAGTAGAGACTTTAATTTGCTCTTCCCTGATTTATGATTTTGCTGTGTTAGGTTAAAATTTAAAAATTCTAAGATTAATTTAAAGGTATAAAATTTGTAAAGGTTACAACCCAGAGAAGTTTAAAACAAAGGCTGGCTAAGTTCAAAGGCTGCTTGTAAGGAAAAGTGAGAGAAAAAAATTGAGTTCTAAAGTTAACTAATTGCAACAGAGTTGTAAAAAGTCATAAAAGTCTCAAGGAACAAAGAACTTGTCATTTACAGCTCCCTCATCTCTTCCTGCCAAGGATGGAGGGAATGGTTAATGCAACAAGGGAGGGGGAGAGGGGGAAAGATAAAAACTGAAGAAAGAAAAAAAAAAGGAGTCTTTTCACTTTTAAACAGAGAAGCAGGAGGTTTCTGGCTACCAGCCTAGCAGAATAAAATTGCTGGACATCAAAGAAAAAGAAGTCCAACTAGTGTTATTATAATTATCTCTTATAGACCCTGCTGACCCTGGTTATATGTCTTGTACGTCTTGTTTGGCTTGTCGTTTTCAGTTGTTTATTAGGATCCTCCTAGAAGACATAACCTAATTTTTCCCTTTTTCGCTCACCCCTGACGGCATCTGTGACTAGATTGAAGATCTTTCCTATCAAGGGCCCCTCCAGGACTTCAGTCCACTAGAAATTTCCCTGTACACCTTTCTCCTGCTCTGTCTTCTTTCTCTGCCTGACTAAAGTCATTTTTCTCCACAGGTCGCTCTCTGGTTTTCTCCGAAGGTCCTGTTTTTTTCTCTTCCTCCTCTCAGTGGGACTTGTTTCCTTTTACTTCACAATGGGAGGGAGGCATTTCAGGGAAGATTTCTCAGGTGATGTGTATGGCATAAAATTCTCAAAGGGCAGGCTGAGGACCCTGTGTGAGTCAGAACGGCCTGCGTTTGGAATAGGGTGGCCAAACACGGGGTCTCTCGATCCCAGGCTTGTAAGAGCTGTTTGGAATATAGTCACCGGGGACCCCGGGAACCCCGATCAATTTTCCTACATAGATAAATGTTTAGCCTTAGTTCAGAATCCCCCACTGGGGTTAAAAAATTGTGCTCTGCAGATTGGGGCCCGAATATTAGTAGCCGGCCCCAGAGGGAGTGAGAAAGGGGGAGCCAGCCCCCAGGGAAATCTCGAAAAGGAAGGCACCAGCCCCAAGGGAGACACTGTCCAAAGCCCAGGTTCTTCCCCTTCTCCAGAGGAGGCAGATCTTCCTCCACCTTATAATTCCCAGGTTTCCTTGCCTCCGCCTCCGCCTCCACCTCTGCCACAACTTCCCCAATCACAGAAGGAGAAAAATCCCCCTGCTCCACCACAGGGGGTGCGGTCTCCTTCATTCTCACCTCCTGCCACTCAGAGCCACACCCAGGCAAGAGAGGGCAGTGCGGGAGCCCCTCCGACCGAGGGGTCTCTCCTACCCTTAAGGGAGGCACCCCCTACAGAGGGGAATTTGGGAGAGCAACCCTTTTTGGTTTATGTCCCTTCTCCACAAGCGACCTCTATAATTGGAAGACTCAAAACCCCCCTTTTTCTGAGAAGCCTCAGGCCCTAATTGGCCTCCTAGAATCTGTCTTTCATACCCACCAACCAACCTGGGATGATTGCCAGCAACTTTTAGTCACTCTCTTCAATTCGGAAGAGAGAGACAGAATTCGGCTTGAGGCTAAGAAAGCAGCCCTCGGGCCAGGGGGAGGTTCGCTAGAGGAGAATGGGGATCGGGTGGAGGAGATTTTCCCATCCCTCCGGCCCCATGGGACCCCACCTCGGCGGGAGGGAGGGTGTCCTTGGACACTTTTCACCGTGTTCTCCTAGCAGGCATCAAGGCAGCAGCCCGGAAGCCTACAAAGTTATCAAAAGTTACTGAAGTCCTTCAAGGAGCCCAGGAATTGCCCACGGCTTTTCTGGAGCACTCGGAGAGGCTTACAGAGCTTACGCTCCCATTGA
>NW_005872486.1:0-35344 GCF_000147115.1 Myotis lucifugus
AAAACCGGTGCCGGCAGCCAGGGGAGGGGAAGGCCTATTGCACGAATCTCTTCGTGCAACGGGCCTCTAGTAATAATAATAATATGCATTATACTAGTAAATGTTGCTCTGTAATACTGTTAATTTCTAACGGTTTAAACTGTGGTCCGAGGCCACGTTTTAACGTGCGTAATTTCTTCTGTTTAAAAAGCGTGTAGCCTAGTATCGGTGCTGGCGAGGGCATGGGGAAGTGGGCAGATGCTGTTGAAATGAGAAACTGGGGCGATGATTCTGGAAAGCAACCTGGCCGTTCCGCTTAAGGGCCCCGTGAGAGACTGCCCTGCGGCCCCTCACGCTCCCAGAGGGTCTTCCAGGGGGTAACTGGGCACCATCAGAAAAAGGAACCGGCACAACGTGAAACGCACACACAATATGCTGCCAATTCGGGTAAAAGGGCATCGATGAACCATCCCCAAGCACGCACCAAGGATGGCAAAGCCAACGGCAACTCTTTTTCTGATCGGCACCTTTTCTGTTCTTTTAAAAGCCTCTTGAGGGAAGATACGACTTGCCTAATGGAACAATGTTTTTAAAGATCATTTAAGAGTTAAAAACCACCAGGACAGAGGCCCTGTGTGGGGAGCCTCGAAGGCAACGGCAACCGGAGCGGATGGGCGGGTCCCGCGTGCCCTCTCTCTGCAGCCAGGGGCCCTTTGCCGTGAGCAGCACGGCAGTGGGGACAGCGGGCTCTTCGTGTAAAGCTCCCACAGGAACTGAGGGTGTAGGTACATTAAGATGCGTCTGTGTTTCGGGATCTGGAACACGAGGGGCCGCGTTTTGCCGGGGAAGTTCCCTCGACCTGGTGGACAACGAGGGAGGCATTCATGTTACCACCCCGACGTTCCCACACCTGAACTGCCAGGACAGAAGCTGCGGCGGGGGCGGGGGGCGGCGTCGAACGCAGATTCAGAACCAGGAGCCACAATGCACTCGACTGGACCACAAACCAAGGCAGCCAGCTGATGGAGTGCCTTCAAACCTAAGGATCCAATTTCGGGTTTGGACAGACACCTTTCTTACTCCACGAAGGCAGGTCATCCCAGGACCCGATCCCGCTGCCCGGGAACACACGTATGTGCGCTACTTCAGGCCCCGCCCCTCCCACGGTTCTGGGCAGAGCCCTGTCGCATTTTACACAGTAACTAACGGTGACGAGATACAAAAGCTGCGGACACACATTGTCTGCCTGGGGCCTGGCTCCTGAGGGAGGTGTGTTTGCCTGGTCTGGGTGCCAGGGCCAGGGCTCCAGGTCACGTACGCAGCTCAGAAGCGATGGCCCTGGGCCCAGTCCAGGTGGTCTGGCTCCGAAGTCCGCGCTGCCCCGGGGCTGTCCACGTGTGCGCCATGGGGCCCGGTCACACTGGTTTGTACCAACACTCAGTAGCTATTTGCCTTTTCACTCTGACGTGTTACAGAAGCAACAGGGGACACGCCTGGGGCCTGGCCAAGGAGCCACACCCTGCCAGGGCCCCCGAGTACCAGCTGGGGGACTCCTCTTCGCCACACGCTCACACCAAGGCCATTTTACTGAGTATCGAACCTGAACACACGTGTCTTGTTAGTAACTCGTGTGACGGGCTGGGCGGCACGCATGGAGCACGCATGGAGCACGCCTGCGGTGCACGGCGGCAGGACAGGTGGGAAGAAAGAGCGCTGCGCACTGTCCCAGCTGCACGCTGACCGAGTCTTCTCTTTCTGGAACAGGCTTTTTATTTCAACAAACTCTCGTTATTCAGACGTGAGTACATGGCAGACATCTTCTCAAAAATGAACACAGGGAGCCTGTCACTGGGAGAAACACAGCTAATAGCACTTATGCCAAGGACAACATCCGAGCGGAAACCATCGAGACCAGCACCCCCAGTGGTTAGGGAGCTCCGGCTAAGATTGGTGATGACATTGATGAGATCTGGGTGGTTGGTACCACACCAACATTTGCAAGATCAGCACAAGTCAGCGAATCAGCATTTTCCAAGTGACCACTGCCTAACGGTACAAAATTATTCACCAACAAAAGAGCTATTCAAAGTGAAAGACAGACCAATGGATTTTAAAGCAACAGAACAAAAGTCTTTATGGCCTGAGATCCTACGCTGCATGGACCCCTTTAAGAAGCTACACACAGTTTTCGGGTGATGCCAAAGGACCCCTGTTACTTGAGAAGGTGACTGACATGCTCCTCCCCCTCCCGCTACACACAGGGTGACACCGCGTCTCTGCAGCATCGTAACAGACTGGGCACAGGGGCCCCTGGGAGAACTGGCTGTTGGCTACGAAGCCAGGCCCTGAAGAGTCGACAAGAATGCCACTTCCCCACCTAACCATGGGGGCTGGGGGGGAGGGAAGGAATGGTGATTTTTCATAAAAACGCTTTTTAACTTCTGTCATTTTTCTCAGCTTTAATTTGCAATATGATACCTATTTCCAGGTGTAACCCACGTAACTGAGAGAAGATAAAGATTCTGAAGCGAAAACGTTTGAGAACCCACTGCTGTACACCAGGCTCTCCAAGCAGCGTCACCTCAAAGGGGCAGCAGGGGCCACAAAAAATAACCCTTATTCTGTACGTGTAAAACACACACACACACACACACACACACACACACACACACACACACACACACTAGAGGCCCGGTGCACGAAATTCGTGCACGGATAAGGTCCCTAGGCCTGGCCAGCAATCAGGGCCAATCTGGGACTTCCTTCCGGCTGCTGGCTGCCGGCCCGGGGGAGGGACCAGGGGAGGTTGGCTGTGGGAGCGCAGTGGCCACCAGGGGGCAGCTCTTGCATTGAGCGTCTGCCCCCTGGTGGTCAGTGCGTGTCATGGCAACCGGTCGTTCTGGTGGTTCCAGTTGCTTAGGCTTTTATATATATAGATACGTATGTGTGTATGTATGTAAAGTACAGAAGTAGATACACAGTATAGCTGTAAAATTAAAATTGTACAGAGTGGGAGTCCAATTAGGAACAACTGTGTTAAAGGCTTCCTAGGCGTGCAACAAAGAAAAAAAGACCGAGGAACACTGTTCTAAACCACCTCTTCGATGCTGCCGAATCGTGACGCTAAAATGAAGATAAGAACTAAAGGAACTTGGCCCACGGGCACTTTAGTACGTGGCTGGCAATCACACATACCCCAAAAAGACAAATATTCTCTTTCTACTAAAACTCAAGTAAACAGCCACAGATTAACAAGTACAACATGACAACCGAGCCGTTCTATGTCGCAACACCCGCTTTGAACAGTGAGATTAAAACCGAAAACCCAGGAACGCTGGCCACTTCCCGAAGCCAAACTGCCCCACACAGCAGCAGATTCACAATGATGTTCAAAGCCAAGAGCGTCCTCAGAAAACACTATCATCCTGGCAGATAAGAAGCACAAAGGACTTCACAGCTCCCTTCACAGCAAGAAAAGGGGGGTGGGGGGGAGAACCAGCCTTCTGTGTTCAGGTCTAGGCCTCACAATGCAGATGAGGAAGAGCAAACCACAGAAGGGCATCCTGGTTTACGGGAATGAATGGGGAGTGGGCGATGTGGGGCCTGGGTGGCCACTGTGCCCATTCAGTAGGTAACAGCGTGCGGGGCCCAGGGGTCTGGCATTCGGAGGGAAGGGAGGAGAATGGAAGGGTAGGATAGTTCCTTAGCTGCTGTCCTGTGGGATTAGAAAGCTACAAACCCAGGGAGATCAAGAATGGCATTATCAGCCCTGACCGGTGTGGCTCAGTGGATAGAGCGTCGGCCTGCGGACTGAGGGTCCCGGGTTCAATTCCAGTCAAGGGCATGTACCTTGGTTGCAGGCACATCCCCAGTGGGGGGCGTGCAGGAGGCAGCTGACGGGTGTTTCTCTCTCATCGATGTTTCTAGCTCTCTCCCCCTCTCCCTTCCTCTCTGTAAAAAATCAATAAAATATATTTTTTAAAAAAAGAATGGCATTACCAGATATAAACAAACAGAATTGATTAGCATAGTATAATTTTTTTTTAAAAGTCTAGGAATTGCAGAGAATTCAGAAAATGTGTTTTCTGACTCTGAATAACATTTGTCATCAAAACCGCAACCTGAGGGGGTGGAAGCCCTCCAGACAGGACTGAAGAATGGCTCGGAGCTTCCTCTGGACCAAGAATGCCGAGCTTTATTGACATGATCTCAGTTAGTTCTCTCCAGAATCCTGTGGTGTTGGAGCTACTGATAGCCATCCCCATTTCATTTTATTTTTAAAAAAATATTTGTATTGATTTTAGAGAGGAGAGGGAGAGAGAGAGATAGAAACATCAATGATGAGAGAGAATCATTGATCGGCTGCATCCTGCACGCCCCCTACTGGGGATGGAGCCTGCAACCCAGGCATGTGCCCTTGACTGGAATCGAACCAGGGACCCTTCGGTCCGCAGGCCGACGCTCTATCCACTGAGCCACACCGGCCAGGGCAGCCGTCCCCATTTTAAAAACCAGGACCTAACAGAGACTTTACAACCTGCCCCATGTCACACAGGTAGTAACAGCTAGGTTTTTATTTTAAAAATGAAGATAATGACTTTCAGAGTCCATCCTCCCACTTTCTGAACATTCATCACTTCTTCTTAATTTGAAGGTCATTTAAAATCTCATTCATTTATTATTCAACCGGAAGATATTATGCAGCTTTGATTAGCTTAGCCAAGCTCTTTTAAAAAATTTGCTTTTCCTTTAAGTCCTTTTACCTAAGGAATTGTCATGAGCATAAAAATTCAAGATCGTATATTTTATTTATTTATTTATTTATTTTTTAAAAATATATTTTATTGATTTTTTACAGAGAGGAAGGGAGAGGGATAGAGAGTTAGAAACATTGATGAGAGAGAAACATCGATCAGCTGCCTCCTGCACGCCCCCTACTGGGGATGTGCCCGCAACCAAGGTACATGCCCTTGACCGGAATCGAACCTGGGACCCTTCAGTCTGCAGGCCGATGCTCTATCCACTGAGCCACACCAGTCAGGGCAAGATCATATATTTTAAGGCTGCGAAGAAATTCAATAGCGATTTTTAATTGGGGGATGTCACCTAAAAATTCCCGATTTCCAGCTGCACTGGGGAACTAGCAGGCCCTGACCACACTGCACTCGCCTTCCTAGCGTGAGGACGCCTTGAGAGCCTGCGCTCTCCAATTCCAGACGCCCCCAGTCCCAGCGCCCCGACTCATTGAATAAGCATCGGTTGCTAGTTCCTAGGTTATGACCTCTGACCGTTTCAATGTGGGGTCTTTACTGCTCATTCTGGGAGAAGGAAACATCCAGACCATGTTGAGTTAAGTAAGAGTGGACAGCGAACTGACCTTGCACTGCAGGCCCCAGAGGGCGAGGCCAGCTCCCCCCCCACCCCCCGCCTTTCGCAACCCTCAGAATTGGCTCATCTACTTTGCAAGTTGATCAAATGGACAGCCCAGAAAAGGACAAAGTAGGACTATGGCCTCTTCTACTGTAATTTATATTTATGGATTTATTTATTAAATATATTTTTATTGATTTTGGAGAGGAAGGGAGAGAGAGAGAGAGAGAAAGATCAGTGATGAGAGAGAATCATGGACCAGCTGCCTCCTGCACGCCCCCCACTGGGGATGGAGCCCACAACCCGGGCATGTGCTCTTGACCGTAATCGAACCTGGGACCCTTCAGTCCGCAGGCCGACGCTCTACCCACTGAGCAACACCGGCTAAGGTACGGCTGAAGAGTTTAGAGACACTCTAACTGGCATTTCCACCTGCGACGCCCTCACGGCTGCCTCTGCCCACTCTTTGGCATCAGGTTGGCCAGCTTTTCTGTAAATGACCACACAGACTCTGCTGCCACCACCTGACTGCATGGCGGTGCAAAGGCAGCCACAGACAACAGTGAACACAGAACGTGGCTGCTGTGTCCAGTACAGCCACACGATGGCCACTAAACCCCGAATTTCATAGAATTCTCACATCACAAAACGTCACTCTTTTAATTCCCTCCAACCCCCCCAAAATTCTCAGCTCACGGGCTGAACAAAAATAGGCGATGAGCCCTAACCGGTTTGGCTCAGTGGACAGAGCGTCGGCCTTCGGACTCAGGGGTCCCAGGTTCGATTCTGGTCAAGGGCATGCACTTTGGTTGCGGGCACATCCCCAGTGGGGAGTGTGCAGGAGGCAGCTGATCGATGTTTCTCTCTCATCAATGTTTCTAACTCTCTGTCCCTCTCCCTTCCTCTCTGTAAAAAAATCAATAAAATATATTTTAAAAAAAAATAGGTGATGAGCCACAAACTTGCCCATCTCCGGATTGACTAAAGAAACACCTTTCGTGTGAGATGGAGGGAGGCTGGGTGGACATGGGACTTAGCACGGAACCATTAACTGTGGGTTCTCCAACCCAAAGCTGAGTGTAAATTAACTAGAGGCCTGATGCGTGAAATCGGTGCAGGAGTAGCCTTCCTTCCCCGGCTGCCGGAACCGCTTCCCTCTGGCACCCGGACCCCGGCTTCCCTCGCAGCCCCGGCTTCGTCCGGAAGGATGTCCGGTCTTATTAGCATATGATGCTTTTATTATTAGAGATGAGTGTTACTTTGCGCTCACAGCCGATCAATGATTCTCTCTCATCATGGATGTCTCCATCCCTCTCCCTCTCCGTGCCTCTCATCGGGGGAGGGAGAGGGAGAGGGGAGGACTGGGAGAGGCAGGGTTCACCCCAATCTGCACCCCTAGGTATGGCTGACATGGAGCGTTGCAGCTACGAGAAAAATGACAGGCAGCTCTTAGTACAATCCCACCCCCCCCCTTTTTTTTTTAATAGCAAAGGTGGACATGTATTGAAGAACAAGTACAGACTCCCACGTGGGGAGGGGGAAAGAGTCCCCAGTCCCACCTCTATAGCACACAGTTTTTTACTCACCAAGACTGAATAAATCAGTGCGTTAAAAACTACACAATCATTCAATCACTGAGCCTGGGAGAGGTCTATATTCCAGAAACCGACCGCTCGTGCCTGCCTGGTCTGTTTTCCGTCCTCACTTATCTCCACCTTATTCACTATTAAATTACACTGACGCAATCTGTCTCCCCTCTTCTGAGACGGGACCCGGTAACGGCACGGACTGTGTCCATTCACTGATGCTTAACATACAGCCGGGACGAGGCAGGCCTGCAGCGCGTGCTGGATGCATGGAGGAGAGGGCCCGCCCCTGGCCAGCGCACAGCGAGCCGTGGGCAAGCCTCGCCCCGAGGCATCAGGCTCTTGGAAAAGAAAATGGAACGGCTGTTTGCGCAGAGAACAGGCCGTCGGGCGGCCAGCAGGGGCTGCTGCACGCAGTTCACTGAACAAGATGGTCGGCCTCAGGCTACAAGCTCTGCCAATGAGTCACTCAGAGGGGCTCACGGAGCCCCCTGCCTGACGCAGCAGGCCGGACAGTGATTTTATGAGTCAAGTGAAGTTGCAGCCAAGTTTATGTTCTCAAACTGACCCAGGTTCCCTATCACAGAATTAGACGTATTTGCCCGGCCGGCGTGGCTCAGTGGTGGAGCATCGACCTATGAACCAGGAGGTCAGGGTTCGATTCCCAGTCAGGGCACAGGCCCGGGTTGTGGGCTCCATCCCCAGTGGGGGGCGTACAGGAGGCAGCCGGTCCATGATTCTCTCTCATCATGGATGTTTCTCTCTCTCTCTCCCTCTCTGTTCCTCTGAAATCAATTAAAAAGTATATATTTTTAAAAATTAGACATAATTATTACTTGCACAAGGCGTCCCAATACCCTTTTTTTTTTCCCCAAAAGGGGGAAACCCCACTGGAATTTTCCCACTGGTCTCCATATTCCTGGACTTCCATTCCCTTTTCTTCTCAAACAGACTCACATAAAGTAAGATCTGCACACGCACACAGAACCCTTCCTTTCGTTCCCTCCACTTTGACCTGAAACACTGTGAGACAATCAGGCAAATGTGTGTTCACCTCCCACCCCACCCACCCTTTCAGGGGTCCCCTCTCCTCAGGCAAATCTCCAACTCGGTTCCCAGCATCTGCAGATGAGTATCTCCCCAATTCCTCCTGTTTCATATGGTCCCCCTGTCAGTTCCAGTGTCCTCTGTCCCCTGAAAGTTGTACGTCACTTTTTATACAAACAACTGGCTTTCCTGTTTCACAATGTTGACAGAACGCGCTCTGTGCCCAGCACTGCTCTGAGCACTTTATAACGATCGACTCCTTTAGTCCTGTAACATCCTGTGAAACGGGTATTGCGGACACCCTCATGTCACAGACGGGGTCAGAGGGTAAGGAATTGCTCAAGGTCACCCAGCTCTTCGCCGATGGGGCTGAGAGTCAACCTTGGCCACCCGGCCACTGTCGAGGCTCCAGCCAGCAGTTCCCAAGGAGCATTGGGGGCCCTGAGACCCCGGCGGCCCCTCCGGAAGCCCAGGGGCTCAAAGCCATTTCACCACACGGGCTTGCGGTCTGCCCTCCACGGTGCCGCCCGGCTGTGAGCGCCGGGGGCAGACCACGGCGGCAGCACCCGCTGTGCCAGTCCGTCCCCGCAGTCCTGGTCGCCGCCCTCAGCACCTTACTCGTGTGATGGGATCTTGGGCTGAGTGCTCTTGGCTGTGTCGTCCTCTGGCCACTCGGGGACTAGGGCCCGGGAAGCAGAGCGAAGCCTCCCCCATCGTTGTGTCCTGTCCCCAGGCCCCAAGCTGAAGCCCACCTCGGGGTGAGCTGTGTTCCATTGAGGGGAGAAGCCGGCTAAGGAAACGCCGACCACAAATTCAGGGGACAGGAACCGACAGCTACTTACAATCATCAACATCGTCCTTCAATAAGAACGGAAATGGGGACAAGGAAATAACAACATGGGCTGTGAGCAGAGAACATGAAAGAGAAGAACCACGCTAAACACAGACAGCAGTCATTCTGTTTTCAGGGCTGTACTCCCAGTGCTGCAGGGTATGGGCCGGCCCGACAGCACCCGATGGAGGCTGTGTGTGCCGCGTAGTCTGGTCAAGCGCCCAACCCCACCGTGGCCGTGAGAAAGCGGTCACGGGCGTATGTACATGAAGGGGCACAGCTGTCCTAGCGTAAGACCTGCCGTTACAGTGAAGAGGTGCCCAAAAGCATGCGGCCCGGGGGGCCCAGCGGGCCAGTCTCTGCTTGAGACCAACGCCAGGCGCAAAGGAGGCACTCAGGTCTGTGCTGGAGGAATAAATGACTGATTTCAAAACTGATTGAGTTAGAATATTATCAGGAAAGACATGGCAAAATGCGATGCCTGTTTTATAGCCTCTGCCACAGCTCTGAGCTCAGGGCGCCTTACTGTACTTACTGAGGTGCCCACTGCCCCCCTCGGGGAACAAGAGAAGTCCATGACGCACGCTTCCGCTCTCCAGAATCAGTTCAGGGACAGGAATGCCTGATTTGCATGTATCTGCTCAGATATCGCATCTAATTCCAAAATCACGAATCTTCCTTATCAGCCACAAAAACACAAAATGCTAAGCAGCATCTTCACGGGGCATATATGAAAAATGCCCAAAATGATTATTGCCAGGTATTCCAGGAGCTGATTCATCTTTTTTTTTAAATTATATTTTTAATCAGAGAGGAACAGAGAGAGAGAGGGAGATAGAAACATCAACGATGAGAGAGAATCATGGATCGGCTGCTTCCTGCACGCCCCCCACTGGGGATCGAGCCCAAAACCCGGGCATGTGCCCTGACCGGAACCGAACCCGGGACCTTTCAGTCCGCAGGCTGGCACTCTATCCACTAAGCCACACAGGCCAGGGCTGATTAATCTTTTTTTTTTTTTTTTTTTTTAGTGAGGACGTACTGCCTTGGGAAGAGGGACAGCACACACACGGTGGGAAGAGGAGCAACTGTCCTTCATGCAGAACTATTAACCCAGGGGCCACGCGGGGCAGCGAGGCACAGGGACAGGGCAGAGCACCGGCTGCACCGTTAGGGCGACCAGCTCTGCCACTTCCTACCTGCTCAGGTCAAAGGTCATGCAGAGGCAGCGACAGATAATAACGAACAGAGCGTGGCTGCGGGGTGCAATCCGGCTACACTTACGGCCCCTGAGCTCTGACTGTCACAGAATTCCCACAGCACAAACGGCTCTCTTTTATGAGGAGAGAGCGGGAACAGAGAAAAACTGAGATAGAGGATTGGGTAGGAAATACCCGCCTCCAGCAGAAGCGTCCCTTTTGGCGTTTTCACATACCACATTTCACTTTGTTTTCTTTTATAAATATCTATTTGTATTAATGTCAGAGAGGAAGGGAGAGGGAGAGAGAGAAACATCAATGATGAGAGAGAATCATGGATCGCTGCCCCCTGCTCGCCCCCACACTGGGGATCAAGCCCTCGACCAGGGCGTGTGCCCTGACCAAGAATCGAACTGTGACTCCCTGGTTCAGAGGTCGATGCTCAACCACCGAGCCACGCAGCCTGGGCATCTGCAATATTTCTACACACACAGGAGAGAGCTATCAGCGCTGAAGGCAACTCCTTTCAGCTTTTGGCAGGAGCATCCCGGGCAGAGGAGGCTCGGACAGGAAGGCAGGAAGCGATACCCAGCGTTCCTGGGAGACTCGGGTGAAGGCACCCCCCTTGCCTGTCCCCCACAGAAGCTTCCAGAGCAGAAAGCGCTTCGCCAGCACCTGAGCGAGAAAGATGGCTCCCTCCATCCCCGAAGCAGCGATGGCAACAGAACTCACACATGGAAGCAGGGCACCGAGTCACCGTCACCCCATTTCCCCCCAAATCCTTAATGTGATTTCCCCCGTGTGTTCTTTCTGCCTCATCTCATCTTAAAAACCAAAGTTTCAGGCCTATATTCTCAAGGCCTCCTTCACCTTATTTTTGACACGAACTTAAAAAGAGAGGAGGCTAGACCAGTGGTCGGCAAACTGCGGCTCGCGAGCCACATCCGGCTCTTCGGCCCCTTGAGTGTGGCTCTTCCACAAAATACCAACTTCTGCGCATGCGCCACGAAGTTTCAATCACACTGTACGTGTGCGCCCGCACGTGGTATTTTGTGGAAGAGCCACACTCAAGGGGCCAAAGAGCCACCTGTGGCTCGCGAGCCGCGGTTTGCCGGCCTCAGGGCTAGACCATCCCAGTACACAAGACAGCACCCAATGAAACTGGGCCCTACACGTGAAGCACCAGTAACTGGAGAATAAAACCCCCCTTTAGACCAGGGGTCCTCAAACTACGGCCCGCGGGCCACACGCAAATACAAATATTGTATTTGTTCCCGTTTTGTTTTTTTACTTCAAAATAAGATCTGTGCAGTGTGCATAGGAATTTGTTCATAGTTTTTTTTTAAACTATAGTCCGGCCCTCCAACGGTCTGAGGGACAGTGAACTGGCCCCCTGTTTAAAAAGTTTGAGGACCCCTGCTTTAGACCTTAAAACTGCATTGAAGTGAGACTTGCCAGCACTAACCAAGGAGATTATAATATTTCCCCTTCAGAGCTGCTGAAAGATCAGCAACTGGGAACCCTGGAGACCGCACACTGCCGTGTCTGCTGACCCACCCGGGAAGGGAAAAATACTGGGCACACCGACATCTCGAGCTCCCGTTTCTGAGGGGACTGCACGCCTCCGTCATTTCTGCCACGAACCTCTGACGCCTTCCTAAGAACGCCCAGTCAGGGCCTATCTCCCTACGCCCTCTACATGCCTGCTCACTCCCCATCCTAGAGACGGGCAGCTCTGACTTTTCTTCAGCCAACACATTGGTGATGCGAAAGCAAAAGCTAATTGGCCTGAATGCAGGTAACATTCCTTCCAGTCCACACCTCCCTAAATATTTGGTGAGATTTCATAAATCTTTATCCATACGCGCATCTGGACAACCATGCTTCCTCCAAAGGGAAAAACATCCCACTAAGAGCCTCACTCCGAGTCCCGCTCCTAAATCTTTGAAGAAAGAACCAAAACGAAACAGGAAAAGTAAAAAATAAAATTAGACACCCCCCCCATCAGCTGATTCTGAAGATGTTAACATTTAGTAAGAAAAAAAGAAAGGATTTTTCTTCTTCAATGGACATTTCTATTATTAAAGTACTTTTAAAAAAAAAAGTTGGCAAGTTTAGATTTCCAACTGCATTTAGGGAACAAGAGTTCCTTTTCTTTGAAGTATATACTCTCTGATCAAATAGAGCTATTTTTAAAAAAAATTATCTATACTAATAAAAGGGTAATATGCTATTAGACCAACATCTTCCAGATGACCTTCCAGACAAAGTCATGGTGGCAGGGTCCGAGGCAGAGGCAGTTAGGGGTGATCAGGCTGGCAGGGGGGAGCAGTTAGGGGGCAATCAGGCCGGCAGGGGGGGAGCAGTTAGGGAGCGATCAGGCCGGTAGGGGGGAGCAGTTAGGGAGCCAGCAGGCAGAGGCGGTTAGGGGCAATCAGGCTGGCATAGGAGCAGTTAGGGGCCTCAGGCTGACAGGCAGAGGTGGTTAGGGGCGATCAGGCAGGCAGGCAAGCAGTTAGGAGCCAGCGGTCCCGGACTGCAAGAGGGATGTCTGACTGCCGGTTTAGGCCCGGTCCCATAGGGATCAGGTCTAAACCGGCAGTCAGACAGCCCCGAGGGGTCCTGGATTGGAGAGGGTGCAGGCCAGGCTGAGGGAACCCTCCCCTCCCCACGCACAAATTTCGTGCACCGGGCTTCTAGTTAATTATAACTGAAATTACCCCCAAGAGCAATTTCCTACATTAATACCTAACATCATATTCCCAAAATTATTTTTGTGGTTGTTTGGTCCAAATATTAATTTTAAAAGGCTGAAATCAACTGAGAAATCAACAGCAGCCTAAAGAATGATCATCTTTTGCTTCACAATGAGATTCGTAATGAGGGTTCCATCACTTAACATAATTCTGAAAAAAAGACACAAAAACTAATGATACTTAGTTATTAAGTGTTATTCTCAAAAATACTTCATAAATAAAAATCTACCACCCTATTCCACCCTCAGGATCCTACCCACCAAAAAAAAAAAAAAGACCCTAAGAAAATCTCTCATCACGCTGACGTGAGGCACCTTGGAGCAGTTAGATTAAAAGTGGCCGTTGCTACGCCCAGTGACAGGGTTCGGGCTGATCTACTCACACAGTTGAGGATGATGAGCAAACAGCTGTCGTGTGTCTTGAGACAGACATTAGCGTCCTGCCTTCCCTACGCTCATAAGCAGCTACTTAAAGTTTGAGTTTTAGGCAAGAAAACATGTTAAAGCTTCAGTGCTTTCCTGCAGCAGACTTCAGATTCATTCCTGTAACACAGTCAACAGGAAACAGGGTTGAGACAGTTGAAATCGACCATGCACATTGTCACTGCCTAAAAGCTTAAGGAGCGCTTTCACTATCACAGTTAGATAAAGGGTGGGTGAGGCACAATTCAGAAAAAAATAATTTCACTTGGTATTGGACACCAATGTATAATCTTGCAACAAGTCACTTTAACATATTTTTTTTTTTTGCCTGGCCATAAGCCAGGGGAGCAAGGGTTGCTTTTTTCAATCATTTGTAAGCAAAGTAAGCCAACTAGGTTGTTGTTTTTGTCCCCCAAGGCTTAGCTAATTTATTCAGCGTAAACAAGTAAAGAAGAACTTTTACAGGATGGCGGGACTTCAGGGTCCCCGCACTACCCCTGGGACCCTCCCGCTTGGGGAGGATGAGATTCTGGGTCCTGCTGTGACAGGAGCAGCGGCCACATTTCTGACATTTGCTCTGAAAGTTCCAGCACATCCCCCAGATCCAAGTGTCTATGGCACCATTATTGCTACACGCAGATCAATGTTACAAGGCTTGTCTGAAAAATAAAACCGCATTCACTCAAAATATCCCAGAACACCCAGGTAACTACCTTTCCCCTTCACAAACAATACTAGACGCCCGGTGCACGAATTCGTGCACGGGTGGGGTCCCTCGGCCAGGCCGGTGATCGGGGCCACAGGATATTGGCTGTGGGAGCGCACTGACCACCAGGGGGCAACTCCTGCGTTGAGCGTCTGCCCCCTGGTGGTCAGTGCGCATCATAGCGACCGGTCGGTTGGTCCCTTAGGCTTTTATAGATATAGATTTGCCTCAATTTCTACAGTAAATTTTAGGGAAAACTTTAGGATTTCACAAACATAGTAAACTTATTATTTATATTAGCAACATGGTTTAAAAATGCCCTCGCCGGTTTGGCGCAGTGGATAGAGTATTGGCCTGCAGATCAAAGGGTCTTGGGCTCATTCCGGTCAAGGGCACGTACCTCAGCTGCAGGCTCCTCCCCAGACCTAGCCTTGGTCAGGGCCCATGCAGGAGGCAACTAATCAATGTTTCTCTCTGTCTTTCCCTCTCCCTTCCTCTCTCTCTAAAATCAATGGAAAAATATCCTCCAGTGAGGATAAAAAAATAAAAATGCCATGAGAAATAGCAAACACTAGAATTTCATAAATTTTCAAGGATTATTTAATGGTGAAATATTTTTTTAATATATATTTTTATTGATTTTTTTTTTTACAGAGAGGAAGGGAGAGAGATAGAAAGTTAGAAACATCGAGTCAGCTGCTTCCTGCACACTCCCTACTGGGGATGTGCCAGCAACCAAGGTACATGCCCTTGACCGGAATCGAACCTGGGACCCTTCAGTCTATAGGCCGACGCTCTATCCACTGAGCCAAACCGGTTAGGGCATTAATGCTGAAATATTTATTACACCTTTGCTATGCCCTATAAGATGACTGAAGGTTTCAGGGCTCATTTGAAACAATCAAATGCTTCTTTATAATCTACTTATACTACACCTATAATTCCAGGCCCTCGCTGCCACCTCAGTTAGTTAGAGCATCGTCCGTATACACCAAGTTTGCAGGTTCAATCCCCCCCAGGGCACACACAGGAATCAAACAATGAATGCATACATAAGTGGAACAACAAATCAAGGTTTCTCTCTCTGTGTCTCTCTCAAATCAATCAATAAAATGTAAACACATAATTCAAGACCTCATAAAAGCTGTAACTTTATGGAATAATTTTCACACAAGTTAAAGTAACTGTCCCAGAATCTGTGCCTCCGAGAACTGATGAAACCTGATTTTCACTGCAAGTTCAAGTGAGCCTGCTGTGGTACCACACAATGACTGGAAAATAACTGTGCCAACCTCGGGCTGAAAAACAGAAGCAAGCTCTCCGTATAACATTTAAGGAGCGATTCAGGCAAAATTACCAAAGAATGTTATGGTTCTTTGTGGAGCACAGTTTCATGAGGAATAGTACATACCGAGTCTCAAAGTAACCCCCCCAAACCACCAAAGGAAAAACAGTAACTTTAAGTGGACGAATCTGCAGATACCACATTAACCGCGAGATCAGAATTAGTGCCACGGGTAACGGGGCAGGCGGCCACGTGCCTCCTGACGAGGGGCCCGGAGCAGCACACACCACGACAACCACAGTTCTGCCCCGACTGCGTTTCCCAAACACGATCACAAGGACACGCCCGACAAACCCACGCTGAGGCGATTCTCCCACGTGCCAAGGTCATGAGAGACAACGGAAAGCTAAGGAAATGCTCCGGTTCAATGAGAATAGAGACCTAACCACCAAGTGCAATGAATGATTCTGGGTTGGATCCTGGACCAGAAGAAAAGCTATAAAGCACATCGCTGGGAAAACTAGAGAAATCTGAACGTGGACTGAGAATTGTGTTGGAGAATTGTATTATGTCAGTGTTAAATGTCCTTAATTCAATAACTGAAATTTCCCTGGAACTATGAGAATGCCCTTAGTCTTGGAAAACACACATCTAAGTATTACTTGGTAAAGGGCGTGACACATACAACTTACTCTCGAACAGTTCAGAAGAGAGTAACATAATCACAGAGGATAACCGAGCACGTGTGGCAGAAAGTTAATAAGTGGTGTATCTTGCCAACGGGTGTATGGGAATTATCTCTATCATTAACGCATATAAATAAATCTGAAATTATTTCCAAATAAGACCTGAAAAAAAATCAACCTTTGAACCTGACATTCTTTTTTAAAAATATATATATATTTTTTTTTTATTGATTATTTTACAGAGAGGAAGAAAGAGGGATAGAGAGTTAGAAACATCGATGGGAGAGAAACATCCATCAGCTGTCTCCTGCACACTCCCTACTGGGGATGTGCCTGCAACCAAGGTCCATGCCCTTGACCCGAATCGAACCCGGGACCCTTGAGTCCGCAGGCCGACGCTCTATCCGCTGAGCCACACTGGCCAGGGCTGACCCTGACATTCTAAGGATCTGCATACCTAACAAGGGAGCCAGAATTCCTAAGATCTCCTCACACCCAACAGCAGTGAAGTATAAGAAGCGGTGCTTGTTTCAAACACCCGTGCGGGGTCAATGCGGGTGGGACTCAGTGGACCTGAGTCACGTCCATGTCCACCTCCTCCCAACCTTGTCACTTCCTCGACTTCCGCAAACCGCGCTGCCGCTGAAGAGACCGACTTCTCTAACCGGACACGCTGGCCGCCATGGGGACACAGCAGGGGTGTGTCCCCTGCTAAGAACTCCAAGTTAAGTTCTGGTTCCGCCCAGGAGCAAAGCAGAACGAGTGATCACTCACAGAAGGAAGACAGTAAGACAAAGCTCAGTGACGCCAGTAAGAGGCCGAGGAAGCTCCCATTCACTACAGGCACCGGATGTCTCCACCCAGCGGCCAACACACCAACGGGTACACCCACACCTTCCAGTGGCAGAAACCCATGAAAGAAAGGAGCAAAACAGAGAGGATATGAATGAAAGAACATGCGAGACTTTTCTATTAAGAAGCAGAGACAGCCCAGCCGGGGTGGCTCAGGGTTGAGCGTCCACCTATGAAGCAGGAGGTCACGGTTTGATTCTGTCAGGGCACATGCCCGGGTTGCCGGCCCGGTCCCCAGGGGGGACATGCAGGAGGCAGCCGATCCATGATTCTCTCTCTCACTCCCCCTTCCTCTCTGAGATCAATAAAAAAATATATTTTTTTTTAAAGAAGAAAAGCCACCCTAGCCGGTTTGGCTCAGTGGATAGAGTGCTGGCCTGCAGACTAAAGGGTCCCGGGTTGGATTTGGGCCAAGGGCTCAGGCCCGGGTTGCGGGCTCGATCTCCACCCGCTACCCCCAATAGGGGGCGTGCAGGAGGCAGCCGATCCATGATTCTCTCTCCTCATTGATGTTTCTCTCTCTCTCTCTCTCTCTCTCTCTCTCTCTCTCTCTCTCTCTCTTCCTCTTTGAAATGAATAAAAATATTTTTTAAAAAGATTGACTTTAAAATAAGAAAAGAAAAGCCTTCCATTTACATCAGAGCGAAGGCCCCTCCCCTAGGTACTGTACACACATCCACACAAGGACGTGTCCTCGACTTTTCAAAGTGGCCGGACCTGAAAGGGCCAAGAACTAGGAACATCCCCAATGCCCACCGAACGGTGATGCACCAACCGTGACCTATCCACCCACCGAGCTCTCCTTCGGCCACAGCGACAGGAGCGGCTGCTGAGGCTGGGGCCTGGGGGAGTCTCCAGCTTGTTATGCGAAGGGAGTGAAGACAGGGACAGAAGGCCACAGTGTGTGGGATCCTCTGATAGGAAATGCCACAAGGCAACCATGACAGAGAGCAGATCGGGGGTGCAGGGTCCGCGCGAGGGACACAGGACACTCTGGGGTGAGGGCCATGTCCCTGGTGGTCACGGTGCTGGGCTGGTCACAACCAAGACGGCACGTTTAAAAGTGGTCAGTTCTGCCCGGCTGGCGTGGCTCCGTGGTTGAGCACTGACCCAGGAACCGAGAGGTCCCTGGTTCGATTCCCAGTCAAGGGCACATGCCCAGTAGGGGGCGCACAAGAGGCAGCTGATCCATGATGTTTCTCCCTAATTGATGTTTCTCTCTCTCCATTGCTCTTGCTTCCTCTGTCTCTAAAAAGCAATAAAAAACATTTTTTAAAAAATAAGAAAGTAAATTTTATTATATGCAAATTTACCTCGATAAAGCTGATTTAAACAATAAAATAGGACAAAGGAGTGGAAACGGCCATTTTGATTCAAAATATGACTCGAGTAATGCTGTGCTGGGAGGAGGGTAAGTATTACAAGCCTGAGTTATGCCAAGAGGATCCATATGACCAACGAGTTCAGGTTTCAACAGGCCTCAGTTTGCCACTAAGTAAATATTTTATATTTTAAAATAATTTTCTAATTACTCTCATTATTTCTAAGCAGAGAAACAAAACGTTTTCCTTTACCTTCCCTCTACATTCACTTCTTAGATCATGTCAACACCTCGAAAATGATGAGGCACCTTCACCCTAGCTGGTCTGGCTCAGTGGATAGAGTGTCAGCCTGCGGACTGAAGGGTACCGGGTTCGATTCCGGTCAAGGGAACGTACCTCAGTTGCAGGATCGATCCCTAAAAGGGGGAGCGCAGGAGGCAGCCGATCAATGATGCTCTCTCATCACTGATGTTTATCTCTCTCTCTCTCCTTCTCCTTTTCTCTCTGAAATTTATAATATATATATATATATATACACACACACACACACACACACACACATAATTAAAATAATAAAACGATGTGGTACCTTGAACAAGGTCAACTTGGACTGCTTTTTAAAGAACACAACATTATTTTACAATAAATATGAAGCATGAATTGGAGCTTGAACGTGTTCATCGCCAATTTTTAAAGTTGTGTGTGTAGGAGTGTATAATTCTGAGAAATTCTACTAAACGTTATTTGCTAGTTTTAGATTTTAAAGTATAACTGACATGAAGTAATGTATTGCATTTCTGCAAAAAATACCTCCCAAATAAAGGCAGCAGCTCAATCATTAAAGTTACATTACAAAATAATTCATATTCCTAAGGAGTTCTCAATTTTTCACATAACTTAATTTTTAAAAAAAGGTACATCTCTTGCCAGAACCGGTTTGGCTCAGTGGATAGAGCGTCGGCCTGCGGACTGAAGGGTCCCCGGTTCGATTCCGCTCAAGGGCATGTACCTTGGTTGCGGGCACATCCCCAGTGGGGAGCGTGCAGGAGGCAGCTGATCAATGTTTCTCTCTCATCAATGTTTCTGCCTCTCTATCCCTCTCCCTTCCTCTCTGTAAAAAAATCAATAAATATATTAAAAAAAAAAAGGTACTTCTCTTGAAAAGATTAGCCACCAGTATTCAAGTATAAAATTAAAGATTAACTTATAGTAAATTGGGTAATTTGAGGCCAAGAGACTTCTTCATAGAACTTTTGGATCTTAAAAGTATTTTTACAAAAAAATATAATTAAGCCCAGCTTGTGTTGTTCAGTGGTTAGCATCGACCTATGAGCCAGGAGGTCATGGTTCGATTCCCGGTCAAGGGCACATGCCCGGGTTGTGGGCTTGATCCCCAGTAGGGGGCGTGCAGGAGGAGGCCGATCCATGATTCTCTCTCATCATGGATGTTTCTCTCTCTCTATCCCTCTCCCTTCCTCTCTGACATCAATAAAAACAAATTTTAAAAAAATATATAATTAAAAACGTTTACTTGTTTACCACAAAGTTAACACAAAAGCTACTACCCATCTAGTAACACTTTTAATTCTTAACAACTGGTATGTTTTAAATACCATTTCGGTTTATTATAAATATGTGCAGTAAGGATACACAGTTGATTTTCTTTTTAATTATCCAACAACCATTAAGTCATTTTTCCCCTATAAAATATTCTTGCATCCATCTTGGTTAAAAGTTATCTTGCAGAGAAATACTATCAGTTACAAGTGAGATAAATATATAAAGAAAAGACCAAGGACAAAAACATCACTTCTTAGAAACGAAGCGCACATCAATACGCATGTCACTTTCCTGGCCAAGGTTAGGCGTGACGGTTTTTTGTTTTTATTTTGTTATAAGAAAGCCATTTTTGGTATTAGATGGTAAGACACACTCTGGCATAGCTTTCTTTTAAAAATATATATATTTCTTTTATTGATTTCAGAGAGGAAGGGAGAGGGAGAGACAGAAACATCCATGATGAGAGAGAATCATGGATCGGCTGCCTCCTGCACGCCCCACACTGGGGATCTAGCCCGCAACCCGGGCACGTGCCCTTGGCCGGCACTGAACCTGGGACCCTTCAGTCTGCAGGCCGATGCTCTATCCATTGAGCCACACCGGCCAGGGCTGGGCGTGCAGTTTGATAGCACTGGATGTCAGGAGTCATCGGTCTTGCTCAGACTGCATTTCCAGCCAGTACCTGGCACACCCTGCATGGAACAGGTTCTCTATGTTGACAGAGTTCTAGGCTCTCAAATGCTTATATAATGAATTCACATCTGACCTCCATTTATCCACATGACAGAAACAAAGGCTGGTCCCGCTGGGGGGGCTCAGGTGTGGCTCGGGGGTTGGGCATTGACCCAGGACCCAAAAGGACACCTGTCTGCCCACCAGTGAACATGCCTGGGTTGCGGATTCCATCCCCAGCAGGGGGCGATAGGTGACGGTCCCCTCTCTATATATCTATCCTTGTCCCTTCCTCTCTCTCTAAAAATCAATAAAAACATTAAAAACAAAACGAAACTCTGAACCCCCAATATATCAACTATAGGAAATCCAATCACCCAAGTAAAAATCTAACCAACAAACTTGTCCACCTTTAATCTGTGGGGTCAATCAGGGGATGCTTGAACAGTGTAGAGCGTACGAGTCCAGTGTCAATGAACTCCTTCCCTCCTTCCAGGCCATTTAATCTATGACAATCTCAAAATAATATGCCCAATGACAAGTCTGTTTTTAAGACTTTCTGATTTGTACTATATTCTCTTTGAGAATTTAATGGCACCCATAGGTCGTTTTTAAAAGCATATCTATATCTATATCTATATCTATACTAATAAAAGGGTAATATGCTAATTAGACCAGATGGACCGGACATCTTCCGGTCCTCCTTCCAGACAAAGCCATGGTGGCAGGGGCCGAGGCAGAGACGCTTAAGGGTGATCAGGCCGGCAGGCAGAGGGGTTAGGGGCGATCAGGCAGGCAGGCAAGCGGTTAGGAGCCAGCGGTCCCGGATTGGAGAGGGTGCAGGCTGGGCTGAGGGACACCCTCTGACCCGTGCACAAATTTCGTGCACCAGGCCTCTAGTATATATGTAAAGCACAATTGAAGGAGTCTCTTTTTCACACCATTAAAATACCCTACACGCATATTTTTATTACTTCTAATACTGAAAAAAACTAGTAATTTGACAAATTTTCAAATTTCAAGTCTGCCTTAATTAGGAAAAGAAGAAGCGCATCAGCTCTGAAAGTACTCAGGAGTCCACACCGGAACCTGCGCTGATCGGGTGCCAGCATTATATGGACAGAGACCACCTTGGTAACTGCAGGCTCCTGTGTCAGCGGTACCGGGTGGACTGTCTGGCAGGCCGACGTCAGCCATTCCCCACAGGCTCTTCTCTTCTATCTCTATGTGTCCTTATAAAACAGAATAAATTACTAAGCACCATACTCTCTGAAGCCACTGAGCATTCGGGGGGGAAATTGTTTCCACTTCATCGACAATGTGCTCTATTTATTTATTGTTCTCCTTATTGATTGACCCTAAATCCGCTGGGTGAGGGCCAACTGGATCCAACGCTGCCTCAATGTATTTACGGCTCGGAGGCTGAAGTCCCACCGAGCTGGCTTCATGTCAGCCAGAACCAAAGACCCAAGGGACTCTGAGTCACACTTTCAGGAGCTAAGCAAGTTGAAAAAGCCAACTTTTCCTGAAATGATCACTAAACGTGGATTTCCCTCTATAACCTTTACACCGGTGTTTCTCAAATACACGGATTAACAGCATCAGAAATACGCACACCTCTGTGTCCCACTCCATACCGACTGACTCCATTTCTGGAGCCCGAGCCCAAGGATTAGCACGCTCCAACCAGCTCCTACGGGAGTTTCAGGTTCACGTTCGAGAACCACTACCTTAGTCACCTACTGGAAAATAGTACGTTAGTACAGAACACAATCCTTCGTAATAAAAGTCCAGTGACCATAACAGCGTAGCGACCAGAACGACTGCTCGACCAGTCACTATGAGGTGCACTGACCACCTCTAGGTCCCTGACCCCCCAACACACCCGCAGGCTCCGATGGTAGGATGGCGAGCGGGCGGAAGATGGCCCTGACCGCAGGCTAGGCCTAGGGACCCTACCCACGTACGATTTCGTGTGCTGGGCCTCTGGTAAGTACGTATTTACAGCTGAAAGAAAGATGGTTTCAAATTACTGCAAAGTTGATAACTGTAGAGTAACAGGTCAATTAAAATTAGGTCAAAAGCTGTAATTCAAAAAAAAACCCCAAAGGTTTCTTATAATACACTCTGGAGAACCACTATTTAAGATTTTTGCAAGTGCTTTTTGTTGGCGAGAGGTAAGAAAACATGGTCAGTTCTAACTATAGCAGGTGGTAGGGAACAAGTGACTTTACCTTTTCAGCATTTAGAGATGACAACCACAATAAGGGAAGTGTTAATAGAGAGAGGTGCCACTCATATTTGGGGACAAAAAGTGAGTAGCTACCAAGATTTGAAATCCATTGAGAAAAGATACATTATATGTTTTATGCAACTGCCTAGAAATTTAAGAGAAATTATTTTGTATTCTGTTTATGAAAGCTAATTAATAGTCTTTTCAAATGATATATTATTTTATTATTATTAAATATTATAATGTTTAAAACCAATTAAATGAACTGTCACTTTCCATTTTTATTATTCTAAAAAGCAGCAATTATTTTGGATAGTGATATATGCCAAATTAAAAATTTGAGCCCAGCCATGGTGGCTCAGTGGTTGAGTGTTGAACTATGAACCAGGATGTCACGGTTCAATTCCCGGGCTTGATCCCTGACCATTCAGGAGGCAGCCGATCAATGATTCTCTCTCATCATTGATGTTTCTATCTCTTGTTCCTTCTCTCTTCCTCTCTAAAATCAATAAAAAGATATTTTAAAAAAAATTGAGGAGAATGGCATTTTCTGCCTCTAAAATACCGTAATGGTTAAAAAAACAAACAAACCCCAAACCCCAAGACTTCTGCTTTTATAATGAGCAATCATGCATTTTTATTAAAAGTTAACAACTGCATCAACTCTGGACTACAGAATTCAACCCTTTCAAAGAAAACAACATTCATCTATATTTTCAAAAGTTCTATCCACTTGATCTTTTTCTCTTACTACCAAGATGCTTTCAAAACTACAGATGAAAAAGGATGTTTAAGCCCAATGGAGGTGCTTTTGCCTTAAAATATGCTAGTGGGGAATAATGAAGAGAAATAAAGAGGAAAGAAATATAGTATTTGAAATAAAAAGTGATTCTAAATCAACTATTTCTACGTTTACCTCAACTGTTTTCTAGGTGAGATTAGCTGCAGCATCTCACTGTTCTGATGATGTGATATTTGATGTGGAAAATGTGTAGCCTGTTTTCCTACCTTAAGTGACCAGCAGCTTGACATGTGCTCACAGGTGGACGCTTCACACACCTGGAGGCAAAAGTGGCCCCAGGTCGGGCTCCCTGATGCCTGAGGAGGTCAGCAGGTCTCATGGCTCAGGTAAAGCCTGTCACACCTGACCTCACCCTCCTCTCACAGCCTGGCCTCCAGCTTTTATTAAACGTGAGGAATTCAACAGCTTTGAAACTCAAAACTTACCACACATGGTAACTACCTTTATGTTCCCTATGTCTCATTCTTTTATCTTTTCACTAGAGGCCCGGTGCATGAATTCGTGCACAGGTGGGGTCCGGCCGGCCTGCCCCAATGGAGGCCCATCGGGCAGGGCTGGCGGGGGGAGGGGCTGCGGGCGGTTGGTTGGCCGGCCCCACACGATTGGGGTGTTGGGGGCCGATCGGGAGCGATTGGGACCGGATCAGGCTGGTTGGCTGCCGCAGTGCACGTCACAGCCACTGGTCGTTCCGGTCGCTGGGCTTTCATACATAGAGATATTCTGCACATTTTAAAGTGTCTATCTTGCTTGGGATGTTCCAAAAAATTGTCAGAACTGCTTTAAAAAATGTTTTCCTTCAAGCACTTTTAGATGAAGGCCAAACGGTGGAGTCTCCCTCGAAGGAAGACCCAGTGAAGTGGAGCCGAGGGGGGAAGGTGGCGACGCAGAGGGCCGGCCTGGGAGGCACGGAAGGGCTTCGGCCAAGGTCAGGTCCAAGTGTGGAGCCACCGTCAGCGAAGGCGACCGTGGGCCCACAGGCAGCCTTCCTAAAGGGCCTCACTGGTTACATGAAGGGAACACCCGGAACTTGTTCAAAGTGTTTAGGGGCTGCAGGCGGGAATGTTCAGCGCAGAACTGGCTGGTGTGGTCTCGCACCCCAGGTAGGCAAGAACGCTCCAAGGGCAACAAGGAATCAGGCCGGCGAGCCGCACGGTGCAGAGGGGGGTGCAGAGCCAGAGCTGGAGGCGACCATCAGCCAGCAGGCAGGCCAGTCATCGAGTGAGGAGCCAGCGGGGCCTGGGGCCGAGATGGAGGAACAGCCTGTGGAGTCCAGCGATGCTGTGGACGTAAACCTGACAGGAAGCTGGGGCTCCCTGGGTGCAGGAGGAGACTTCCCTGCCTGCCACCCACCGGCTGTGCCGGGAGGGAAAGGGTCCCAGGGAGCTGCTGGGAGGACAACATGAGCAGGTGGGTTTAGCCTTGCTGAGGTCCAGGGCTGGAGGAAGGGATGGCTATGGGACTCAAGCGCAAATAAAAGTCCTGGATTTAAGATGCAGATCTCGGAACAACGCAGACGCACAAAGGGACTGGAGGTTACCCGAGAAGCCGGTGGGAACGGGGCAGGTCAGCACCCTGTGCAATTCCCGGACTCAGGACGGACGGCTCCAGCAGGAGGGCCCAGGCAGCGCTAGTACACGAGTGGGAGAGTCTCAAGAAGGAAAAAGTTATCAACAAAGAGTCCCCTCCTCACACATTCGCCGACTTTCACAGAGAAGCCATTCAGGACACACACGGCCGACGGTCGCGTCCCCTGGGATGGAGGACAGACCCTGTCACTGCTCCCAGGGTACGTTTTACCGACTTACTGCCCATGCAAATCACTCCTCCTGCTATTAGAAAAAATAAAGCGCAGGTTCTCTCGATTCTACAAGAATGAGGTAGAGCCGCCACTCGTCTCATCTTGCCCCAACGTCACGTCATTTCAACAGTTCACTTCTCCCGCTAGGAAACGGGTTTCTGCCTCTGAAGCAAACTTCTTACTAAAAGGCAGAACGAGATACCCGGGTGAGGCCAACCAGAGACAGGACAGGAGAGAAACGACCGGAAAAGGATGAAAGACACGCCTTCCTCCAAGTTCTCCTGCCCCCAGGGGACTAGGAGAGGAGGGAGCCCATTAACAGGAACCTCCAGCCAAACCCGAAATGACTTTCCCTAAAGTGTTATATTTACCGTATCTTCATCTCTACCTGGCGGCAATAAAATTAATGGGTTAAGAAGAAAATTAAAGACATTTCCTCAAATGCAGGACAAAGTTAATATTCATGACATAAATATTTAAGCAGCAACACAAATTTTTAAATATGCAAGTGAAACTCAATCGGTCTATTCATGAATAAAGTATTTATTTGTCTAAATGCTGGCTTCTCTAGGAAATTCAAATGCCTAGAAGATGTATTTCAGAAGAATTCTGTCACTAATTAAAAGTGGTTAGTTTTAGGTTTTTCTTTTCTTTTCCAAATAAGAAAACCAGTGTCTGGAAAATTGAACTTTTCAGGTCTAACAAAATAGACATTAAAACAAACAAAACCACGCAAAAAGCCTTCCCCTGAAACAAACACAATAACCAACATTGGCTCGGAAAGTTGGATACACTAAGTTATCAGTAAAGTGAAGTAAAAATTTACAGATAAGTTATTTAAGTTTCAACATGAGCGAGACAAACGCAAGGTCACACCGGCTCAGCCCCCGGCTGCATCAATGAGTCAGCGCTGGACCCAGGACCTCCCACCGCCTCCCGTTTAAAAACGGCATTAGGACTGAATTGTCTCGGTTTTTGCTTTAGAACAACTTCGCAAGTTTATTCTGGAACAACAGTTAACAAGTTTCATAACGTGAGCAGGTGCAGCTATTCCAGTTCACAGACTCTGGCGAGAGTCCACGTGATCAGCAGTGACTGCCAACAAAGCAGGCTCTTAAAGACGGACAGACGGACAGACGGCATGCGGGGGCCACCTCGGGGATGCAGCCCTCTCCCCTTTAACTGACAGCCTGTGAAATCCGAGGAAGGTGCTGACACACCGCTTTCAGTCCTACATCTGTACGGACACGTTCTGCATCTACGCTGCATTTTAAAAACTCAGAACTGCGCCAACAGTGACACAGGTGCTCCTGTCTGTTCAGGGACGGGCAGAGGGACGTCGCCGGGCGCTGCCCCAGCCCCCTCTCCTGCACTGATCCTGAGATGTGTCATTTCAGAAGGTATTTCCTCTGGCCTGTGCGTACCAGCAGCAGGTGCCCAGGAAAGCAGGCCTGAACCACAGGGCCCGTGTGAAATATTAAGCCAGCGGTTCTCAACCTGTGGGTCGCGACCCCTTTGGGGATCGAACGACCCTTTCACAGGGGTCGCCTAAGACCATCGGAAAACACATCTATAATTACGTATTGTTTCTGTGATGAATCACTATGCTTTCATTATGTTCAATTTGTAACAATGAAATTGGGGGTCACCACAACATGAGGAACTGTATTAAGGGGTCGCGGCGTTAGGAAGGTTGAGAACCACTGTATTAAGGGCTTCATGGATAGAAAGCAATAGATGTAATGAGTAAAATACCCAAAGATATAATTGCTCACTTAAAAATTTCCCCATGTCCTTGAGGTGATTTTAATGTCCAGAAAATGGGTTTAGATCCATCTACATCCTGGAAAAGAGAATTTAAACTAGGCTGTTGGTTTAGGCAAAACGATGAACAAGTCCGAGGGCGGGAGAGGCACACGTTACCAGAACATTCCAGGGCCACGTTAAAGAGATCTGGAAGCACTGCCCGCTGGGGGCAATAGAAGCTGGAACATCCTTTTTGAAAAGCAATTTGGCCAATGAAGTGTTCGCATCCTCTGATCTAGGTAAGCCCACTCCGGGCGATTTTCCCAAAGCAAATGAACCATTCAAAGAAAAGGGAAATGTTTTTTAAATTTCCACATAGAAGTCTGTTCAACGCAATGCCATTTTAAATGGTGAAACATTAGGAACGATCTAAATATAACACAGGCAAAAGCCTAAAGTAAGGTCCCACTAACAAAAAAAATTATACAGCAACAGAAATTAAAACTAGTTGAACATCAGATGATACAGTGTAGTAAAAAAAAACACTGCACTTCTTTACAGTTGTGGGAAAAATACAAGAACATGGTAGGACATAGAAGGGAAGATAAAAAAGATAAGACCACCACACAGATCTTGTGGGTGTGTGAATGACTTTTCTTAATTTTTAAAAAATTATTATTATTATTACTGCTGCATTACTTAAGCAATAGAGTAGAAAAGCATTAATTTAAAACCACTGTGTGATGTGCAGAAGCGGTTTAGCAAATAGAAGCATTATACTGGCTGAAATGCTTAGCTAGCACTTGGGTTGATTACTCCAACTTTTATACCTTAATTTCTATGAAATCAAAGAACAACACTGTGAAGAAAACAGCATCTAAAGAAACCTTCTGGCCCTGCAATAACACAATGATTTCCTCGGTGGGAACTGTCAACAGACTCACAGATCCTTTAGGAAGAAAGTTCTGGGCGCCTACATGGGATTCATTCCCTGTTACAAAGCGTGTTCATCAATCACCCACGCCTTGGAAATAAAGTTTGAAGGAGAAAGCAGTTTCACCTTGTCCGTATACGATAAATCAATAATTTCTTAAAGGAAAGCTAAAAGGATAAGCATATTAGAAATGCTAACATATTGCTAAATTTAGAATAAACTGAAGTTAAAAGGCAGGGGGGTGCGCAGGGGGGAAATTAACGGGCATTTCAGCTTTTCACACACACATTTCCCACGTCTTCCAGCCACTTCCCACCTCGAGTTCCAGGAAAAGGACCTCAGGTCGCCCCCCGCGCCGTCGGCTGCAGAACCTGGCAGGTAGGTGGCCCCGCAGGCCAGCCCCGAGCGGAGCGGTTGCTGGAGCGGATCTGACCCGGACATTTTTTTTAAATGACACTCAGATTCGGACCTGAAAATCACGGTAAAAGAAAGTCGAGTTTGATCTCTCAGCACCGATTTCCTGCCCAAACAGCCCTTTTGTTCTGCTCCCTGCCTACTCCTCACGTTGTTGGCATCAGAAACGGCGACCAGGACAGAACCGGGCGGACACAGAGCGGAAGCGATCAGAGCGCAGGAGGAAGGGTCAGGAGAAGATGAGAACAAAAATCCTACCAACAAAACCTCCACAATGTTGTTTGCTTCACCTCAGATTAACTTCACTGAAGCTGTGCCCGGGCCAACCAAACCTGCACGCCAAGCCCCGCCCCCGCCCATTCCAGTGGCCGAGGCGCCAAGTCCCCGCCCCGCTGGCGAAACCGGCGCCTGTGATTGGACACGGCCACTACCCATCATCCTAAAGAACTTTTCCTGGCTAGCAGGGTAGGTTACACCCACTAAACCCCAGGCTAAGCTGGTTTCTTAAAGGAACAGAACGGAATGTTCCCGCTGCCCCCTCCTCTGCTATTTGCTGACTCTTTTGTCTGCGTAAAAACAAATGAACGAACAGCCGTGAAAACCTCACAGAAGCAGCGTGAGTTTGTAGTTCGGTGACCAACTGCTTAGAACACGAGGCTTTTAGCATTTGGTATTTTTCAGAGCCGAGAAGACCCCCTTTTCAGGGAGTTGACATTTTGCCTGAATAGTTTACATTTTAGAGCGGCCACAGAAATCCACGGCCACAGAAATCCACGGCCACGCTGCGCAGAGAGGAACAAAACAGCGTTTCCTCCAAGACTCCGGGAGACGACTGTACCTTAGGTGAGAACACACAGCACTTAAAATACCGACCCCAACGCACGGATGTCTACGCCGCCGATCACATTCTGATACGTACGTCCTCGGTGTAACGAGAGCGAACTCGGCAGCGACACCAAAAATCGGTATTTCCACTTAAAACTGAAAAGTGTCGGGCAGAAATGTCACTTCCCTATTCGCACACGTACAGGTGTGACGATGTGTGTTTTCCGGGTTCACACTGAGGCACAGCAGGTGGGCGTCCAGAACAGGAAAAGGCAACTCGTCCTCATGCCCCGTGCGGGTAGGCAGCTGAGGATGTTTATTTATGTTGTTTTTTAAAATAAGGGCGGACACTATTTTGTGCTTTAAGGCGGCATGGGCGCCCTAAGACGCAGCTGAAGGGTATACGCCCCTTAAACTACTAAATCATAGTAAATGTTATTTTTACTATAGTTTCTAAAGAGAGCACATGGACACTCTGATTTTTAAACAAACAAAAAAAGACCTCGTATCACTTTAAGCGTTACTAAATTTGCTACCTGTTACTATATGTTTATTTTGTTAGAACTGCTTATGTTTTAACAGGTTGGCCCATCAAATATGACTCCGACATGAATCATTATCTGACTGAGCATTCACCTCATTCAATAAAGTCGATTTTTCACCTTTACCAAAAAATCTGACTGAGTTATAAAAACAAATTCAAACTGAAAGCAAATTAAAGTGGCTCTTCTTCAAATATACGTTAAGTTTATATAAAGAATTTTTAATATAAGTTTACAGTTTTCAAAGTTCAAACCCTGCGAGCATTTTTCCTCCAAGAAAATCCACGTCTAGAACACAAAGCCTAGGGGCTGGTTTTGGATAAAAAGAGACGCCTTTGTGAGAAAGGGAAACGCACATAATTGCGACGAGACATGACTATGGAGCGATTCCCTGCAGAAGCCCAACAGCTGCAGGCGCCATTCTGCCTCTGAAGTGGACAGACTGAAAGGCCGTTCACAGGTCTCCTCCCAAGATCCTCTGCACGGACTCTCGGCTCTGAATGCCCGGCACTTCAGGAGTCAGGTCCAGGCTGTCCTCCACGGTGGGACGGACGGACACGCGCTGAGGAACACGGGAAGCAGAAGAGGCACAGGCGCCAACAGCAGACACAGTAGACAAACTGAGTTACAGCCGGGACTGGGGAGAGCAGGCTCCAGACGCCCCGATCCCGCAGGGTTATAGAAAAAGACACGGCAAATGCTTAAGTCTTAAAATCTGGCAAGCATAAAACCAGTAGACGGTGATGGGAACCAAAGAAACCTTTGCCCCAACACGGTATCTCACTGCAAAGTTAATTATTTGTATAAAACAGGCCTGCATCGCAATCTATATATATAAAAGGCTAATATGCAAAGTATCCCCTCGGGAGTTCGACCACTCGCTATGAGGTGCGCTCACCACCAAAGGGCAGCATGGGACGAAGGAAGGCCCGGGCCAGCAGCGGGGAAGGGGGCCCAGCCGGCAGCCGGCAGGTGGGGAAGGAAGGCCCGATCGGCCCTGATTGCCGGCCAGGCCTAGGGACCCTACCTGTGCGTGAATTTCGTGCACCGGGCCGAGTATAACACCGAGATCACTCTCGATCTAGAGCCAGAAGAGCAGAGAGGTGGACGTGGCTATTCCAGACTGCTCGGAGTCCTCCGGGATCTCCTTGAAAGAAGTTCAAGGTGATAAATACCATCCTAAGGCGGCTCACAGGTTAAAAATAAAGGTATTGTGTTCGCCTTCTAAATCCGCAGCAGAAGGAAACAGCAGAAATAAAGGGAGGACAGTGACAGCACGCCCGCGATTATTTAACAACAATATTGCCTCACAGGAACACGGTGTCTGCGAGGTCTCGGACTCCCCGACTGGACGTGACAGTATCACTTCCCCAACATCACCGAGTCAAAGGACTGACTGTGTCTCCCTGTGGGAGCTGCTCGGAGGTTGACATCAACTGCAAACAACTTAGGAGAACAAGCTGACGAACAACTTGTTCTCGATTCCCTTTTGATTAGAAAGTCCCTATCAAGGCTCGGTCTCTAGTCTACGAGGAACAGCCTTTGGTACAGAGAGAGCAGACTGGAGCCGGCTTTAGAATTTCACAGGATGAGAACAGCTCACACTCGTCTTCCTACAGCAGAAGTGAATCCTTCGCGTCATCCCTGGGCCCCACAGGCGGGGGACATGGCTGAAAGGACCCCTCTGACACGAGCAAAACATGGCTGGGCTCACTCAGGAGAAAGTCTGAAAACCACCAGCTAATGGAGAAAACAAGTGATTTTTAAAAATATTTCCCTGGCCCTCGCTGGTGTGGCTCAGTGGGTAGAGCCTCGGCCTGAGGACTGAAGGGTCCCGGGTTCGGTTCCCCTCCAGGGCACATGCCTGGGCTTGGGCCCGATCCCCAGTGGGGGGCGTGCAGGAGGCAGCTGATCCGTGATTCTCTCTCATCATGGATGTTTCTTCTCTCTCTCTCCCTCTTCCTTCCTCTCTGAAATCAATAAAAATATTGTTAAAATAATAATAAGTAAACAAATATATTTCCCTGACAAATACACATTGCCTACGAAAGCGAGGTCTGTGCCTGGGCGTGCAGTCCCTGATGTGCATCTTCTAAGACATGAAGGGGAGAAAGCAGAGTGAGTATGGCAGGAAGGGGAGGTGGTGACAGGCCATTCAGCAGAATACGACGCACAGAGGAAACAAATGGATAAGAAAGCAAAAACCAGCTGAAAGAAGACGCATCTTTCTCAGAGACAGCGAATCGCTTTAAGCCCAGCGGGCGAACAAGAGATGCGAATTAAAAAGGAACAGGGAACCCTAACCAGTGTGGCTCAGTGGATAGAGCGCCGGCCTGAGGACTGAAGGGTCCCGGGTTCGATTCCGGTCAAGGGCGAGTGCCTTGGTTGCAGGCACATCCCCAGTAGGGGGCGTGTAGGAGGCAGCTGATCGATGTTTCTCTCCCATCAATGTTTCTAACTCTCATCCCTCTCCCTTCCTCTCTGTAAAAAATCAATAAAATACCTATATATATAAAAGCCCAGTGACCAAACAGTGGAACAACCAGAAGGACTGGTCAACCGGTCGCTATGATGCATACTAGCCACCAGAGGGCAGATGCCCAATGCAGGAGCTGCCCCCTGGTGGTCAGTGCGCTCCCACAGCGGCTCAGAGGATAGGTCCACAGTCCACAGCCACTCAGCTGACTGAGATGCGCGATGCTCCCACAGCAGGCCGATCCCTGCAGGCCACGCCCCCCACCAGTGCAGGAATCGTGCACTGGCCCTCTAGTAAAAAAATCAAAAATAAATTAAAAGGAACAGGGATCACAATGCTGCGACCACAGGATAGCAAAGGACAAAAGCATCCATAATCCTCAAGTATGTTCACGCGCCGTGTCACATACCCACGTCGGCTGCTCGACACAGAACAGTGATAGGAGACAGACTGGCAGCTGTAAGTCCCCTTCTCTCTCCTTAGCAGCCTCAGCGAGGAAAAGGTGAAAAGATAAATGCGTGGATCACTAGCTGTCAAAAGAAAAGCTTTCCTGGTCATAGAAAAATTTTAGACGTTATAGTCACTAACACAATTTTGAAAAGCACCAAACAGGTGACATTCTCTGATGATTACACAGTAAGATTCCAAGTTAACAAGAAAGCGTATTCATTCATCAAACCTTCTGAACACCTACAACACGCTGGCACCACCAGCCGCTGGGAGGCCACTGTAGAAATGGAGGGTCTACAGTCAGTGAAAAGCTTCCATTCTACTGTCTATGGAGACGGATCGCCTTTGGGGTAAGGTTTGAAGGGGGAGGCAGGCTAATCCTGTGTTGAATTCAACTTGTTTAGAGATGCGAATGCTCACAAACAGAAAGGCTGGGGGTGTACCGGCCAAACATCAACAATGGTTACTTACTCTAACTTTCTATTCCTTCTTCAAGTGGTTTTTTTTTTAAGCCCAAAACACGTTGCCCTTATAATCAAATCCAAAAATGAGGTTTTTAAAAAACAGAACAAAGCCCAGCTGGTGAGGCTCAGTGGTTGAGCATCGACTTAGGAACCAGGAGGTCAGGGTTCGATTCCCGGTCAGGGCACAGGCCCGGGTTGCCAGCTCCATCCCCAGCAGGGGGGGGTGCCAGAGGCAGCCGATCCAGGAATCTCTCTCATCATGGATGTTTCTCTCTCTCCCCCTTCCCCTTCCTCTCTGAAATCAATAAAAAGCATATATAGTTTTAAAAAGACAGAACAAAACAGCCCTTCCAAAATAAAGCATCCTGATTATCTGTCTGCAAACTACATATACCAGCGATGGCGAACCTTTTGAGCTCGGCGTGTCAGCATTTTGAAAAACCCTAACTTAACTCTGGTGCCGTGTCACATATAGACATTTTTTGATCTTTGCAACCATAGTAAAACAAAGACTTATACTTTTGATACTTAATTTATATATTTAAATGCCATTTAACAAAGAAAAATCAACCAAAAAAATGAGTTCGCGTGTCACCTCTGACACGCGTGTCATAGGTTGGCCATCACTGACATATACTATAAAAAAACAATAATAAATTCAAATCATCTCTATGCCTATGCCTTTAAATAAAAACAGGTTATTCAAAGCTATACATAAACTCCTATTACACACACACACACACACCCCTTTTTCAGGAAATGAATGCTGCTCCCTCATTTGTCATGTCCCTGCAGCGAGCAGGATAAACAAACAGAGGCTCACCTTGGGCGCTCCCAAATCTCGGCCCAGGAAGGGACACGTACTTAAGTGAGTGGTGAGCAAACAGCTCCCGGTGAATATCCCCCGCAGATCTTCCCCCAAAGGACACCCTAACCTTTCCTGCAGGCCCTGCCACCTGCCAGGGGCTCCCCTTAACCCCCGGCTGTGACCCTCGAAGGATCAACCCATACAGGCTGTTTTCACCCGAGCCTGCTGGGGCGCGGGAGGTACCAGAGGGCAGGCACATCCCGTTTCATGGCACTCCGCTTTCCTGTGCTTCACAGAAGTTGCCTTTTTTTTTTTAAACCGAAGACAAGACCCTCCACCAGCAAAAGAAGATTCTTTGCGATCCTTTTTTTTTTTTTAATGATTTGCAGAGATTTCCTGACAGCTCGTGGCTTGTTTTCATTATCTTTAAAAAAATAAAAAATAAAAAAAATATATATATATTTTATTGATTTCAGAGAGGAAGGGAGAGGGAGAGAGAGAGAGATAGAAACATCCATGATGAGAGAGAATCATTGATCAGCGGCCTCCTGCACCATCGAGCCCTCAACCAGGGCATGTGCCCCCAAGGCGGACGCTCTACCCACTGAGCCACACGGGCCAGGGCTATTTGCGATACTTGCTTTATGAAGGCGATCTGGAACCAGACTCACAACATGTCCAAGGTGTGACTGTCATTTGCCAGATTACACAGCGGGGAGAGGGGAACACAGCCAGAGTGATTGATGTCACATACAATCAAGTGTGTTTTTCCTACTTTTTTTTTTTTTTTTTAGAGAGGGAGGCAGGGAGAGAGAGAGAGAAAAAACATCCACGTGCAAATGACACACCCATTGGTGGCCTCCCCTATATGCCCAGACATCAGCCCGTCACCCGCTGGTGTATGGGACAGGCACGCCAACCGCGCCACACTGGCCAGGGCTCTCTGATTTTCACACTGAAAAAGGTCACGCCTACTGCCAGACGGCTCACGATGTGATTTCAAAGGAAAAGATCCATCACACGCAGGTGAACAAGAAATCCGGGTTTCTCAGGCACAGGCTCAAAACATAGGCACGAATCCTTACCGCTACGCACCTCCCACGAGAACAGAAGGGAGAACCCTAACGTTTTTCGTGCTTTTGATTCATTTCATTTCCGGCATTTCGATCGATGTCGCTCCCGACTACCTAAAACTTTGGCAACGCGATCTGCCCTCCGTGCTACAGAGGCTCTTGCTCTCGGGCACCGGAGTCAAGAAACAAGAAATGTTCCGAGGGCACGACTGTTGACAGCAAAACAAAATAAAAATAAAAAACAACCCACAATCAAAACGCCCGTGAGCGATGGAAGATGAAGACATCGCTGTGCGGCAATGAAATGAACAGACTACGATCACACGCAATTTTTATAAAGCCCAGAAGAAAAAGCAAACGGAAAACGTACAAATATTATGTCATGAAACTTTTTTTTTTTTTAAGGCAAGGGGATGATAAACACAAAACCTACCAGACCAGACCCATTACCTGGGCGAGGAGAGGCAAGGACGGGTAAGAAACACAGAAACAGATGCAAGTTTTG
>NW_005872486.1:36409-37347 GCF_000147115.1 Myotis lucifugus
CCGCACGGGGGCTGGGCCCGCGCGGCCCATAAAAACTGCCGCTGTAGAAGTGGGGGGAATGAAATATGCCCAATCTCCTGGGCCCAGGCGGCCCGGGAGCGCGACGAACCTCCGGCCCCTTTCCCGTCGGGCGGGCGCGGCAGGTTGAAAGGTCCCGGAAGGGGCAGGCAGCCCCGGGACGCTCAGAGACTTTGGGAACTCGGGGACCCCCGGACGTCCCGGGACCGCCCGCCCCGCCAACTGCTCCAGAACACGGCCGCGGGGGCTTCCACACGCCGCGCCCCCCTCCGCGCCCGGACCCTCGGCCTCGGGCCCTCAGCGGCCGCACGGCCCCCCGCCGCCACCTGCCGCCCTCCGTCCGCTTCCGGCCGGGCCCGGCCGCGCCTCACGGGGAAGGTGGGGGGAGGGGAGGGGAACCGGCGCCGCCCGGCCGCTCGCTCCTCACCTCGCCTCACCTGGCGGCGGCCCTCTCCGCCGGACGCGCTGCCCGCCGCCGGACGCCGCGGGTGAAGGAGGACAGGTGAGGCCGACGAACCGCCGCGCTCGTTCTGGTCCCGTCGCCGCCGCCGCCGCCGGCCTCTCGTCCGCTGTTTAGTAAACTTTTCTGTTTGGTTGCTCGGCCTGTGACGCGACACGGGAAGTGCTCCTGATTGGTCGGTGCCCAGCGCTGACGCGACGCCCCGCCCCCCGCTGCTTAATTATTACCGGCCAGGCGGCTCGCAGGCCGAGGGCCGGGGGCGGGGCCGTGTTTCGGGGCGCGTGGCGATTGGCTAGATCCCAGAAGAGGGCGGGACCTGGAGAGACCCCGCCTCCTCCGCCGGCGCGGTTCCGCCTTCGCCTCCCCTGACCTCCCGCCATGGCCTCCCCCAGTCAAGGCCGTGAAGCGCGGTGTTTGGGGTCTCGGGGACCGTGGAAGGGGCTGGAGAGGAGGAGCAGGT
>NW_005872486.1:39192-40653 GCF_000147115.1 Myotis lucifugus
CTCTCTCGCTCCCTCTCCCTTCCTCTCTGAAATCAATAAAAATATATTAGAAAATAATAATAAAATAAAATAAAACACTTCCATTATGTTGAGGCCCTGGGCAAGCACCCTTGTATTTTTTTTTAAATATATTTTTTATTGATTTCAGAGAGGGAGACAGAGAGAAACATCAATGATGAGAAGGAATCATGGATCGGCGGCCTCCTGGACGCCCCCCACTGGGGACCGAGCCCACAGAGCCCACAACCGGGGCATGTGCCCTTGACCGGAATTGAACCGGGGACTCTTGAGTCCGCAGGCCGGCGCTCTATCCACTGAGCCAAACCGGCTAGGGCAGAAAGTGTGTTTTTATTTTGTTTTTATTTTTTTTAAATATATTTTATTGATTTTTTACAGAGAGGAAAGGAGAGGGATAGAGAGTTAGAAACATCGATGATGTATCAATCAGCTGCCTCCTGCACGCCCCCCACTGGGGATGTGCCCGCAGCCAAGGTACGTGCCCTTGACCGGAATCAAACCCAGGACCCTTCAGTCCGAAGGCCAACGCTCTATCCACTGAGCCAAACTGGCCAGGGCAGAAAGTGTGTTTTTAAAGGGCATTCCACTTTAAGTTGAAAGAGCCTTACAAACTATGGACTAACTCAACAAAATAGGATTTTTGCCCAAGGATGTCTTCTCTGATAGGCCGGATTATAATGGAGATAGGGATGGTTTTAGTCTCTGTAGGGACTACAGGTCTAAAGAACCAAATTAAAAAATAGATAAATCATCATAATAAAAGGCTAATAGGCAAACGGTCGTCACAACTCAACACCAAAACGCTGTAACACCGTGACGCCTTAAGGACCCATCAGCAGGGACCTGAGGCTGCGCACACCACCCCCCCACCCCCCCGCCCGGTGGGGCTTAACTGGGGTGGGGCCGGCCAGGTCTCGGTCTGGCCCGATTTTGAGGCACATGTGGGTGGGCGGGGACTTGACTCTGGGTCCCGAGGTGCGCCCCAGACTCTGACAGGAGTCTGATTTTCAGATACATTTTACTAATTTTCTTTCATCTCTGAGACTTCTATAATAGAGAAAGGGCAAATAGCAATATTAAAATATTTCCTCTAATGAATCCCCTTTTCATGTGCACGAATTTCGTGCACCGGGCCACCAGTAAATAAATAAAGAACCAAGTTCAGCCCCTGACTTTGCTTAATGGGAATGGGAAGCCACTGTAGAACTCTAAGGAGGAAGGAGGTGGTGGGTTATAACAACCTGGTGGGTTCTGCTGACTCGGGATAATCTTGCAGCCTGGGGTCCTTTCAGCTATTCACCGTTCTCTGGCACTGGGTGGGAGGACGATAAGGAAGGAATTTACAATCTCGGACAGGGTTCCCTTTGCTCGTCAGTCACATGTTGCTTGGTGACGGTGAGCATGCCCAACTCCCTGGCTTTCATTTCCTTATGAGTTTGGGAA
>NW_005872486.1:44335-45220 GCF_000147115.1 Myotis lucifugus
GCATGCGGGGCGGGGGGGGAAACACCCCTGGCCGGGGGACCTGGAGGCTGGGTCTGTTTTCCGGGGTGCAGGCTGTGCTGTGGATGACGGCTTCATACCTGGGCCCATCTCCCCCCATCCTCCCTTCACCCATTCATTCCTCGGCTCCCTCACAGACGATGGAAACGGAATGCAGCAATAAAAAGAACTTGCGGGGGAAAAAGGAGACATATGTAATACTCTTTGTAATACTTTAAACAATAAAACAATTAAAAAAAAGAGTTCATGAATCATCTAAAAAAAAAGAACTTGCCTCCAGCCCCGGCCCGTGTGCCTCAGTGGGTAGAGCGTCGGCCTGCAGACGGAAGGGTCCCGGGTTCGATTTCTGGTCAAGGGCACGTGCCCGGGTTGTGAGCTCGATCCCCAGTAGGGGGCGTGTAGGAGGCAGCCGGTCCATGATTCTCTCTCATGATGGATGTTTCCATCTCTCCTCCCTTCTTCTCTGACATCAATAAAAATATATTTAAAAAAGGACAGCTTTCGGCCCCACCTGGGACTTTCAGGGTCCCCAGCGTGTCCTGTCCCACCTGCCTCCCTCTTCCCTCTGTTTGGAAGGGCCTAGGTCCCACACTCCTCCCCCTCCCACCATTAGACCTCGGCTGAGGTCACCCTGCCCGGGGCAGGCTCCCCTGACCCCTCGAACCAGCGTCAGGCCCCATCGTGACGCCTTTTGTAAACCTGGCGTTGTCATTCCGAAGCGCCGGTAATTTACCGTGTTCCGTCAGTGGGGGCTGTTTTCCTTAATGGTGGGCGGCTCCCCCGGGCACCTTCTGGCCAGCGTCCTAATCTCCTGAATAGATATTACACCAGCCTCTGGCCACCCGGTGGATGCTATTTCCATACCGT
>NW_005872486.1:47196-67050 GCF_000147115.1 Myotis lucifugus
GATGAATGGTTGGAATGGACATGTAGGGGGGTGAATTGATGGATGGAAGGATGGTGGATGGATGATGGATGGATGGATGGATGGACAAAGGGAAGGAAGGAAGGATGGATGGATGGTGGATGGACAGATGACGGACAGATTGGAGCAGAGACAGAATGATTCAGGGACCAATTAGGAGACTAACCAGTAGTCGGGACAGGAAAGCGGTCAGAATCCGAGAACGCCAGGGCAGAGGGGGAGCTGGGAGGGTGCACAGGAGGGAATCTGCAGGCCGCGGGCGCTGGGTGAGCGTTAGCAGCAAAGCAGAGGGAGGAGTGCGGGCGGCCAGCGGGGGTCTGACCGGGGCGGGTCTGGGGGCGGGAGGGATGGATGCCCACTTCATCCTTCCATGTGGAGACCCCGGCTGAGGCCATGAAGAGAACATTTTGTTTTTCAATATATTTTTATTGATGTCAGAGAGGAAGGGAGAGAGAGAGAGAGAGAGACATCAATGATGAGAGGGAATCATGGACCGGCTGCCTCCTGCACGCCCCACACTGGGGATGGAGCCCACAACCTGGGCCTGTGCCCTGACCGGGAATCGAACCCTGACCTCCTGGTTCATAGGTCGATGCTCAGCCACTGAGCCCTGTCGGCCGGGCCCGACCAAGTTTAAATGTGCAGAGAGCTTGGGTACGGGCAGCGAGCCGGGGGTCTGGCCAGCGTGTCCAGGAGGCGTTGAAGCCGTGGGGGGCCCCCGGGAGCCCTGGGAGCCTGGGCCCTGGCCGTGGACCTGGCTGCAGGCTTGGCGATGAGCAGCTCACAGGCCGGCGGACAGGGAGCTCGGTGTTCAGCTCTGCTCCTCGCCCACCGAGGCCCCGCGTGGCGCTCGCTGTTGGGGAATCCCCTCCGAGTCCCACCAGGTGAAGGCCCGTGTCTTCTCGCCAGGGTCTCGCGCTCACCGTGTTCTCCGCTGCGTTAAGGAAAGGCTCTGTTCCCGAGGCTGCCCCAGGAGACGGCCACAGCTGTGACGGGAATGACAACGCCCACTCACCGGCGTGTGATGGCAGGTGTGTGACCTGTGACATGCTCCCTGCCGGCACCTGCCAGGGCCCGTCATCTCTGGTAATCGTCCGTCCACCCATCACCCTTAGGGCACCGTCCGTCCACCCATCACCCTTAGGGCACCGTCCGTCCACCCACCCACCACCCTTAGGGCACCATCCGTCCACCCATCACCCGTAGGGCACCATCTGTCCATCCATCACCCTTAGGGCACCGTCCGTCCACCCATCACCCTTAGGGCACCATCCGTCCACCCACCCACCCGTAGGGGCACTGGGCTCCCCAAAGCGTGGGCAGGGCACTGGCAGGATACAGAGGCTCATAGGAGAAGGATCACCCCCAGCCCTCGCCCAGCCAGTGTGGCTCAGTGGTTGAGCATCGACCTATGAACCAGGAGGTCACGGTTCAATACCCGAACAGGGCACATGCCCAGTAGGGGGCGTGCAGGAGGCAGCCGATCCATGATCCTCCTGTTCCCAGCGTCCCTGGTAGATAGGAACACTTTCCAAGTGCAGGCCAACCACTCCAGAGCCCACACCCCCAGCCACCACCTCTAGGGGGCGCTCACACCCCGGGCCATTCTCCACCTGCCCTCATCCCAGGAGACCAGGTGTCAGAAGATTAAGGACAGCTCCTGTCAGGCCCAGAGCTGGCTGAAATTATTCAAACTCAGCAATCCTCAGAGCATCCACGTCGGCTACTTAAGTGTCATGATTCTAGGCCTCAAGGACCCAGCGAAGAGCAAATCAGATGCGGTTGCTGCCTTTCCAAAGTCTAATTAGGGCCACAAACCTGAAACGAATCATCACACAAATAAACATCTTTACTAATAAAAGCATAATATGAGAATTAGACTTGACATCTTCCGGACAAAGCCACAGTGGTGGGGGCCAAGGCAGAGGCGGTTAGGGGCGATCAGGCTGGCAGGGGAGAGCAGTTAGGGGCGATCAGGCAGGCAGACAGAGGGGTTAGGGGCGATCAGGCAGGCAGGCAGGCAGGTGAGCGGTTAGGAGCCAGCGGTCCCAGATTGGAGAGGGTGCAGGCTGGGCTGAGGGACTGCCCCCCCCACCCCTGCACGAATTTCGTGCACCAGGCCTCTAGTATAATTAACCCTTTGCACTCTGCTGTCCCCTCTCAGGGGACATCGGAATTCTAGCATATCACTCGGATGTCCCCTCTCAGGGGACATTGCAGTTTATTAGTGATTACGGGGAATTGAGTTATTTCAATGCAACTTTTTGAGACATGCATGTTTCCCTGAAGTTTTATCTTGAAATGGCACAAGAAATTAAATCAAAATATCGTAAAATTACTAAGATATATACAAGAAATGTCAGCGGGTTTTGTGTCGGATTAAACAATAAACTACATATTCCCGATGTGGGACAAAGAAAACAGGACTGCATTGTGTGTTCTAACAGGAAAACACCTGGTGGCAGGCGTCAAACCACTTATTACTGTCAAACATGCACTAATCAGCCTGAAATGCATATTGGGGAGTGTTACAAAACTTATCATACTGTACAAAATTATAAACAATAAAATATTGGTTTTTTTTGCAAATATACATTCCTCGATGTCACCCAATTCATATAAGTCCAATATCATTATAATACGTTACTTGGTTCCAAAATTATACTAAATAATACGAGGGTCTGTAAATGCACGTTTCCGCCGCAAAGTAGCGTCGAGTAGCTGGTAGCCAATGTCCAGAATGGTTCGGAGTGCAAAGGGTTAAAAAGCTTGACAAAGTATCTGAGGGGGAAAATGACAGTACTGTGTGAGCAGAAGGGGGCAGGATGAACTTCTAAACGAAGACCCACAGCAAGAGCCAGGTGGAGAGCAGAGGAGAAGCGCTTTTAAGGAGCGAGAATAGCAGGGCGTGCAAAGGCCCTGGGGCAGGAGAGAGGATTGCAGCCTGGAGCCGAGAAGAAGCAGGGACGGGACAGTACCTCCGCTTCCACAGACATCTTAAGGGTTTTGGAATTCTTCCGAGAAGTAATGACCTATCTTTGAAGGGTTGTAAGCAGAGAGTCATCGAATGTAGTTAGTAAAAGACGGGGAGGACAAAAATGGGAAAAAGAGGGAGACGAGTGTGACGATGCGACGTGCCGGGCGGGGACTAGGACGGAGCAGCTACACAGCGGCAGAGCCAGGGTTTGAACCCTTGCAGCCCGGCTCCTGGCTCTCGCTGTGTGGGCTCAGGCGGGGCTGCTGGCTGGGGAGTCCCCGGCTGAGAGCCTGGAAAAGCCTGCTGCGGGGTGTCCTCTGGGTGGCCACTGTGTCCTCACTGGAGCGCCACCCAGGCCGCTCCGTCCTCACCTAAGGGGACCTAACCTAAACCCCTGGTTCCTTGCATTTTCAAAGCAAGATTTCACGATCCATGAAAAGACAGAGCTGTGGCCGCCAACGGGGGGACCAGTGGGGTGGCCTCTGATCTGCCCCTGACCGCCTGCGCCCCCCAGGAATGTTCTGAAGGAGTTTGACCTCTCACCTCCCACAACCTGCCAGGGACCAGATGGGACCCATTGCCAAAGCCTTTCAAAGCCCCTGGGCCACCCCGCCTAAGTCTCTCAGTCTTGGAGCCTGGCCAGGGGGCAGGCAGAGAGGCTCGGACAGGAAGGGAAGAGAGAGCAGCAAGTGGAATGGTTAGCATCACGCGCTTCCCACTCACTGGCGTGTGCACATCCTCGTAAGCTCACCTTGCAGCTAATTTGAAGGCTGTTTGTTTACGCTGCGTTTTCTTACTCATCTAATCACAGGCAGGGGAGGTTCTACAAGTTACGCAGCAATTCAAGAACTCGGAGGTCAGGAAATGGGGTGACAGGAGTGGGTGGGCCAGGGGAATGAGGGAACCCAGCTGGACGTCCGGGCCTTTGCACCTGGCGCAGGCTTCTGTCCTGCCCCCTTTGACACACCCACCCGCAAAGCCTGCCTCCGTAACATCTCCAGGACAGCTGGGCGTGTTCCCGTGTTATCTCCCCTAGCAGCTGGGACCCGCCCCAACTGTGAGCATGCCATGCCACTAATGACTAAGGGCTTAAATCTCCTGCCATCCTCGGCCCAGCCTCTGTCATGGTGATGGTGGAGGTGTGCAGACAGTCAGTGGGTGATGCTTGAAGCCTGGCGAGGCCTGGAATGCCCTCTAGGTGTTGGGGGGCGGGGATGGGGGCAGCGAAGAAGCAAAGACTTGGTGTTGGCTTCCCCCTTCCTTGGACCCGGGCAGGGAGGAGGCATTGCAGAGACCTGAGGCGTCTGACTTGGGAGGGGTGCATGGCGCACGCTACCACCCAGCAGGGCCTCCAGAATCAAGTCCCAGGTCCTCCTATTAAAAAAAAAAAAGCTTCAATAATATTTTTTTTAACTACAAAAATAGAATCTATACCAATAAAAGGGTAATGTGCTAATTAGAGCAGATAGACCGGACGTCCTGCCAGACAAAGCCATGGTGGCAGGGGCCGAGGCAGAGGCAGTTAGGAGTGATCAGGCCAGCAGGGGAGAGCAGTTAGAGGTGATCAGGCCGGCAGGCAGAGTTGGTTAGGGGCAATCAGGCAGGCAGGCAGAGGGGTTAGGGGCGATCAGGTAGGCAGGCAGGCAGGTGAGCAGTTAGGAGCCAGCGGTCCCGGATTGTGGGATTGGGCCTAAACCGGCAGTCAGACATCCCCCGAGGGGTCCCAGATTGGAGAGGGTGCAGGCCGGGCTGAGTGACACCCCCCCATCTTGCACGAATTTTGTGCACTGGGCCTCTAGTTCTAAATAAAATGTCAACACTTAGTCTTATGTTACAAGAAATTTAAAAGTGAAGCATTTCCATGCTTTACCTGCTGAGTTCTCAATCGGAGGGTGTCAGACCAAACCAGAGGGCAGAAGCCAGGAGAGGCCCAGGGGGCCGTGATGCAACCTGGCAGTCTGCACGTGGAGCGGGGGAGGGGGACTCCAGCAGGAAGCAGGGTGCAGACGGAGCATAACCGGCTGCAAGGAGAAACGTGATTCTGGATACCGAGTCTGCCTCTGGGCACCCCAAGTGCAGACAAGCAGGGGATGCTGTGGGCCCATTTCACAGACCAGTAGGCTGAGGCCCACAGAGGCAGACAGACAGCAACAAGATCAGTCAGAAACCTCCCTCCGTGTGCCCCCTTTTAGTACCAAGGACTTGAGGTCAGGTCGGGTGCCACACAACCTCTCATGGCCTAGGACAGGGGTGGGCAAACTTTTTGACTCGAGGGCCACAATGGGTTCTTAAACTGGACCGGAGGCCGGAACAAAAGCATGGATGGAGTGTTTGTGTGAACTAATATAAATTCAAAGTAAACATCATTACATAAAAGGGTACAGTCTTTTTTTTTTTTTTTTAGTTTTATTCATTTCAAACGGGCGGATCCGGCCCGTGGGCCGTAGTTTGCCCACGGCTGGCCTAGGCTGTCACCTTGGCATGACATCACACGGATAAGACTTTGTACAGCGCCACCCACATCACAGACACGACTTTTTAGCCGGACGGGTTACAGTGGCCACAGTGTCAGGCGGGTTGAAACGTCATTTCCACCACGACGAGACCTCAAAAAACACTGTGATGATCTCACTCATTTATGGATAATTAAGACCATTATAAACTGATGAACAAATATAGATACAGAGGGAGAGGAGCATCGAACAGACAGTCAAACTACAGCGGGAAGGTTTGGGAGGGTTGGGGGGTAAGAGATCAACCTAAGGACTTGTACGCATGCAGATAAACATAACCAGTGGACACAGGACACTGGGGGGTAGGGAAGGTCAAGGGGAGAAAAGAAAAGGAGACATATAGAATACTCTGTAATATTTTAAGCAATAAAACAAAAATTTAAAAAGAAAAAAACAAAACGCTGTGATAGCCAATGGGGTTGAAAGTCGCTTCCGGCCCAGCCATTTCTCAGGGGAGTTCGAGCCCCGTACACCAAGGTGGTGGGTCTGATCCCCAGTCAGGGCACCTGCAGGAATCAAGGAATAAATGCATCAATGTGTGCAACAACAAATCGATGCTTCTCTCTCTAAAAACATAATAAATACGTAAAACGGCGTCATTTCAGATGCAACAACCTGGCGGCCAATTCTAGGTCAACTGGGGTTAAATGTCATTTCCATCGTCAGGAAGGTCAACGGGACGGTGCGGTCGCACTCAAATAAACGTCATTCCCGGCTCAGCGAAAAGTGGCGCTTTGACAGACGTCATATCCGTCGCAGGGGAGGTCAGAATGGCAGGTGAACGGTTTAGGCACCATCACTTCCGTCGCGAAGAAGGTCCGATGTGTGTGAGTCGCGTTCCAAAAGCGTCATTTCCGGCGCGACGAAAGGTCGAAGACTCGGGTCGCGCTCCAAAAGCGTCATTTCCGGCGCAAGGAAGGTCCTAACGGCTGCGCTGTCGATGGGTTGCGACGTCAAAATGGCTGCGAATCAGCCTGGGGTTCACATCCCTTCCGCAGCCAACACAGGTCCAGCTGAAACGTCACGCTGCCTGCCACCCTCCAAAGCGGATTTATACGTCTCTTCTGCTGCGTCTGAACGTCACGCCTGCTTGCAGCATGACGTCATTAGCTACGTCATTTGGCAGCGACCGTGCATCCCTCCGAGGTTTGGTCACGCTGGCCTCAGCGTTGCCCGGGCTTAAAAGTCGCCTTGGCCGCGAGCTCTCGGGGCTTGGCGGTCGTTTCCGCCGCGACGTGATGTCGGGGCAGGGCCACATCCGCGGGCATTCCTGTCCCTGCAGCGGGGACCAGACCTCACCGGGGCCGGGGGGATAGGACAGGAGCCCCTCGCTGGATGGGACGGCGGTGGTGTAGGCGGTCCATCCCTGAGCCGACTTCCTCCTGCAGGTATGGAATCCCTTTATTTTATAATTTTTTAAAAAAATATTGTATCGCAAATCAGCGAGCTGGACAAGACACCTTCATGAGCCGATTAGTTAGGAGTCATCTTTACTGCGCGCAGGTTCAGAGCAGATGACCTCCGTCAAATTCTGAACGCCCAGAGGAGGGAGCATTCTCTCTTTATATTCTTTTCAGGTCCTTGTGTCAGTTATTTTATTTAAATTTATTGTATTGATTTTTTTACAGAGAGGAAGGGAGAGGGATAGAGAGATAGAAACCTGGATGAGAGAGAAACATCGATCAGCTGCCTCCTGCACGCCCCCTACTGAGGATGTGCCTGCAACCAAGGTACATGCCCTTGACCAGAATCCAACCTGGGACCCTTCAGTCCGCAGGCCGACGCTCTATCCACTGAACCACACTGGTCAGGTTTACCCGACTTTTTAAAGTAGGCAGATGACTTGATAAGGAAGTCCATCAAAAAGCACATATAGCCCAGCCGGCGGGGCTCAATGGTTGAGCGTCGACCCACGAACCAGGAGGTCAGGGTTCGATTCCCGGTCAGGGCACAGGCCCAGGTTGCAGGCTCGATTCCCAGTGTGGGGCATGCAGGAGGTGGCCGGTCCATGATTCTCTCTCATCATTGATGTCTGTCTCTCTCTCTCCCTCTCCCTTCCTCTCTGAAATCAATAAAAAAAATATTTTTTAAAAAGCACATACGACTGACCAGTTAACATTATCAACAGGAAAAAACTCTGTATTTTCTTTCCAAAACCCCAGTTCTTCCCCACTGGACCTTAGTCAGGGCTGAGCATGGCTCCCCTGGTTACAGAAACATTGAGAACTTGGAGGAGGGTCCTGACCGGCCTCCATCACTGTCGTCCTCTCTCCCACGGCATCACCTGTTCCTGGAATGCTCCTCCTCGGGTGCAAGTGTGACTGGGGCAAAGCCTTCGCCTCCTCTCTGTTGTCCCCTGGATAAGATCTCCTCCCATTAGCATGGCATTAGACCTTTTATGATCTGGCCTCTGACCACCCCCAGCCTCTCTTCCTCTGGTGGTTGGGTTCTGGTTTATATGGAAATAGCAGTCTGTCCATGCCCTCCCTTCCCTCCCATTCCTCTATCAGCGCTTCTTCCTCAGCCTGACAAACTCCTACTCGTACTGCAACGCCCTTGTGCCATCAGGGAACGCATCCTGTGTCCCCCACCGTCCGAGCTCTTGCTACGTGGGTTTGCAAGAGGCGTGGGCGTGGCTGCCTCCTTCATTAGACGGTGGGCAAGAAGGAGGCTACATCTTCCCTCCTGAACCCCCAGTGCCCAGGAAAGGACTGTCCCACACGAGGGATTCCTTCAAACTGGAAGAATTTTACTGCCGATGCAACAGCTGGGGCAGGTCAGGCTTGCCGGCGTGTCCCGGGGAGGAGCCGCTGTGGCCACTTCCGGGGGCCCCGGGGTTCTCGGGCTGGGCCAGACCTTTGCTGGTGGTGCCTGGAGAGCTTTGCACCCCGACCTGAAGGCCTGGGCGAAAGGGCCTCCTGGTTTGCAAGGGCGGCTGGGCCTGTGCTGCGGTTCCACTTGTGAACACGAGGTGGCGCTCTGTGGCGGCCTATTGAGCGGGCCTTGGGCGCTCAGCTGGCCCAGCAGCACCAGCCTCCAGAACCCAGAGTAAATGAGCTGGTACCTGAGTTGTTGATGGTGAACGGGGCTGAGAGATGCCTGCGTCTGTTTATTCCTGTCCATACGCGAATGTAGGACGAACCTACACATGGCGCTTGATGGATGTATCTTGGGGTCCCCCGGTCCTGGGTTCTGTTCCTGGCTCTGCTGGTTCTAGGAATGGACCCGTCTCGTTCTGGGCATCAGGTCCCAGCCCTGCGGAGCAGAGTTAAGACTTTGGGGGCTTTGCCCTGGCTGGTGTAGCTCAGTGGGTAGAGCGTCGGCCTGCGGACTGAAGGGTCCCAGGTTCGATTCCCCATCAGGGCACAGGCCTGGGTTGCAGGCTGGATCCCCAGTGGGGGGCGTGCAGGAGGCAGCCGATCCATGATTCTCTCTCATCATGGATGTTTCTCTCTCTCTCTCTTCCTCTCTCTTCCTCTCTGACATCAATAAAAATATATTAAAAAAAAAAGACTTTGGCGGCTTTAAATGAAGGGAGTTGCCGGCATCATTCCTGCCACCTCCAAGATGCCCCATAGTATTCACTTTCCCTTTTGAAATCCTTGTGTTGGGGTCTCTGCCTCCTCGCCCGCCCCTGCTCCTTGTGCTGTTTAACAATAGCTTTTCCGTCTGTCCATCTCGTTGCTCCTGACTCCGGGCTGGGGACCCCTGAGGACAGGGCGGGTCTGGTTTTCTCTGCCCTCTGAGCCCAGCCCCGAGCCTTCTGGGTAAACACTCAACAGAAGGGTGACGCCTGAGGCCGCCTCCTCCCCCACCTCCACCCGGGACTCGAACCAAGTCCTTCAGGTCTGAGTTCTCAGCTGCCCCTGCCTCAGACACACGGTTGGAAAAATGCGGTAAAACCTGAAACGTCCTGGTGCCCTCGGGGTCCCCATAGGCCTGCCTGCCTGCCCAGCGCCTGGAGGGGCCCGGAGGGGCCGCCTGGCTGCCGTCCAGTCTGTAGGAAGGTGGCCTCCAGGGCTGCCATGGCCGAGGAAGGGGCCCCTCAAATCCACCCAGGATCCCCTGTGTCCCGGGCAGCCAGGGGCCGGCCACCGGCTTGGCGGGCAGGACACGGACAGAAAGGGCGGGTGGGGGCTGGGCTGGCTCTCCCTCTGGGGGGGGGGGTCTGTTTGAGTCCCAGGCAGGGAAGGGGCGCGTTCCCATAACAACACCCAAACCTGTGAACAATCTTTATGAGTTTGTTTGAGCCAAACTGCCCACAATCGCCAGGAAGCGGGATCTCAGCCGATTGGGAGAATGCTCCGGAGAAGGGCTGTTTGTTGCCTATTTTCACACGTTGCAATCGAAGGAGGGACGGAGGTGGGTGACATGAAACCCACCGGGGATGGGTCAGGGGGGCGGGAGCAAGCGAAGCGGGGAGCCCCTGGGATTGGCTAACAAGTAAGATGATGGACACCTGCCCCTTCCTTAAAGTGCAGGAGTTAACAGGCAGCAGTGAGCTCAGGACAAGGAGGGGTCTGTGGTCCCCGCAGAGCGGTGCCTGGGCTGTGAGGCCGGGAAAAGGGAATGACCGTGACCTTCCAGCGACATGTGGTCACAGACGCAGAGACCACAGACAGGCTCAGCGGAGGTTGGGGCTGACGGGTCAGGGAAGATGCCTGCCGAGGCCGGGACTCCCCACTGCAGCTGCTTCTAGTTCAAGGTCAATGTCAGACCGTCCTGGGCGGCCGCCTGAGGCCTCTGAGTTCGCAAGGCCTCCCCTGAGCCGGTCAGCTCAGCGCGTGGCCCCCTTTTATCCAACGGAGTGACCCCCAGCCCCCTGTGGCTGAGGGGGGACCTGAGCAGTGAGCGCGAAGGGAGGTGGGAGGTGAGGGCTGGTGCCGGGCCCTGAGGCCCTCACTCACCTTCCACCCGCCCAGAGCCCCGCAGACACAGCCCCCAGTGACACAGGGGGGTCCCCGACCTTCAACCTTCAATCCTCCAGGTTCCTATAGAGCAGGGGTCCTCAAACTTTTAAACAGGGGGCCAGTTCACTGTCCCTCAGACCGTTGGAGGGCCGGACTATAGTTTAAAAAAAAACTATGAACAAATTCCTATGCACACTGCACATACCTTATTTTGAAGTAAAAAAACAAAACGGGAACAAATACAATATTTGTATTTGCATGTGGCCCGCGGGCCGTAGTTTGAGGACCCCTGGTGTAGAGACTCAGCTCCAGTGGGAGGGGCTGTGCCCCGGGAGGGCGGGGGGCGGGGGAGGAGGACGCCCTGACTTAACAAGGATGTGCGTGTCCCCCTGCCTGTGACTTTTCCCTTTACACACGTGACAGTTCAAATCCCTGGAGAGATGGGACGTGGGGGTAGAAGATTCTGGGAAACGCCCCCCGTTTTCTAAGCTGGGGTGGGGCTCGGATCAGGAAGCTTTCGCTTCTCTAACCGAGTTCCTAGAACACAGAAGATACCCCTGGGGTGGCAGCGTTGCCAAGTGCCAGACGGGTCACAGAGACACTGATTCAACGGCGCTTCTGTTTCTTTTCTTTTAAATATAGAAATTGCTTTCAGAGAGGACGGGAGAGGGAATGAGAGAGAGAAACATCCGTGATAAGAGAGAATCTCGGATCGGCTGCCCCCTGCACGCCCCCCACTGGGGATGGAGCTCCCAACCCGGGCATGTGCCCTGACCGGGAATCGAACCCTGACCTCCTGGTTCATTGGTTGACGCTCAACCCCTGAGCCACGCCAGCCGGGCATGTGTTGTTAATCTTGAAGACACACATTACAACCACGATGAGCTGTCACCACACGTCCACCTCAGGACGGCTAAGTCAAACGGACCGACAACGCCACGTGTGGGCGGGATGTGGAGCGCTCGGGCCTCCTGGGCGTCGGTCGGAGCACAGAATGGCGAGATGGCTTTGGCATGCGGCCCGGCAGCTTCTGACGAAGTGAAGCTGATCTTTCCCAAAACAGACACAACAAAACAAAACAAAAACAGGTCATGTATCGCTGAGCCGGAAATTCCACTCCTGGCCATTTACCCAAGATAACCTGGGAACGTGCCCTCACGGAGACAGGGGCAGAGGCCGGGAGAGCCAGCTCCTTGTCAACAGACTCGACTTAGGTGCGGCCCAGCAGGCCAGCTCCTAGGGCAGCGCCTGCGAGGAATGAACGCCTTGTTCCCTGAAAAGCCTCCATGCAAGTGGTCGGAGCAGCTGGAGCCACCGTAGCCCCAGCTGTCGGCAGCATCGATGTCCACTGTCAGGAGAGACACTGAACCGGTGTGGCGTCCTCGCCAGAGACCGTTGCTCTGTTATTGGAAGGAACAGACCAGCCCCGGCCGGTGTGGCTCAGTGGGTAGAGGTCCAGCTGGCTAGATTCCCGTCAAGGGCACGTCTGGTCGGGGCGCGTGCAGGAGGCAACCCATCGACGTGTCTCTCTCACGTCGATGTTTCTCTCTGTCTTTCCCTCTCTCTTTCACTCTCCCCTAAAAATCACTGGAAAAATATCCTCGGGTGAGGATTCACCAAAAAAAAAAAAAAAAGAAAGGAATAGCCCTGGCTGGTGTGGTTCAGTGGATAGAGCGTCGGCCTGCAGACTGAAGCGTCCCGGGTTCGATTCTAGTCAAGGGCACATGCAGAGGTTGAGGGCCCGATCCCCAGTGGGGGGCGTGCAGGAGGCAGCCGGTCCATGATTCTCTCTCATCATGGATGTTTCTATTTCTCTCTCCATCTCCCTCCCTCTCGGAAATTGATAAAAATATATTTAGAAGGAAAAGAAAAGAGGAAGGAACAGACCACGCCACACTCAGCAACATGGACGAGTCTCAGAATTCTCCCAGTTAAGGAAACCGACAGAACACAGCACGTCCGGGCCAGTTTCATTTTCATGAATGAAATCCGAGGGCGGGAACATCTCCGGCGGAGACGGCCTCCCCTGTGGCCAGGAGGGGGGATGGGACGTGTTGGGGGTGGAGACCCTTTACGTTCCCATGGAGACGTTTACGTTCATCGGAACGCCCCCAGGCGTCCACTGGAGGTGGGTGGGACTTATCTTTGGAGACTAACCCTGGAGAAAGTTGATTTATTTTTTTAAATATATTTTATTGATTTTTTTACAGAGAGGAGGGAGAGGGATAGAGAGTTAGAAACATCGATGAGAGAGAAACATCGATCAGCTGCCTCCTGCACACTCCCCACTGGGGATGTGCCTGCAACCAAGGTCCATGCCCTTGACCGGAATCGAACCTGGGACCCTTGAGTCCGCAGGCCGACGCTCTATCCACTGAGCCACACCGGTCAGGGTGAGAAAGTTGATTTAAAGAAACCCTGTGGCCCTGACCGGATAGCTCAGCCGCTTAGAGCATCGTCCCTACAGACTGAGGTTGTGGGTTCGATTCCCGGTCGGGGCCGGTATGGGAGGCAGCCCATCGGTGGTCCTCTCCCACATCGATGTTTCTCTCTCTCTCTCTCTCTCTCTCTCTGTCCCTCTCTCTCTCTCTCAAATCAATACATAGGTCCCTCAGTTCATAAACAAACCCAAACTCAAAAACGCTGTCACTGAATATGCAGGTCCGGCCCAGTCGCTCTCTGGCTTACCAAACACCCTTCAGACTTCCTCGTATCTTCTAGCCCAGTGGTCAGCAAACCGCGGCTCGCGAGCCACATGCGGCTCTTTGGCTTCTTCAGTGTGGCTCTTCCACAAAATACCGACTTCTGCGCATGGGCCACGAAGTTTCAATCCCACTGTACATGCGCGCCCGCACGTGGTATTTTGTGGAAGAGCCACACTCCAGGGGCCAAAGAGCCGCATGTGGCTCTCGAGCCACGGTTTGCCGACCACGGGTCTAGCCATTCCAAGCTCCCGGCCCCGCACCCAGGCCTGGACCCCAGTCCTGCCTCGCCCCGTAGAGACGGCGGGGAGCCCCCCGCCCCCCGGGAAGCCCTCCTGTCCTTTTGTGTTGGGGCCCTGAACTCGGGGCAGGTGGGCTTTCTGGTGCTGTGTGAGGCCCCGCAGCGGGAGCACAGGGGTCCGGAGCGTGACCCCCGCGGACAGGGCGCCCCCAGCAGGAGGCAGGTGCTCCAGGAGGGAGCTCAGCTCCCTGGCTGAGTGACAGGCCCGGGCTCTCGGCTCCCCCAGGGCACTGCCCTCCGGGGCCCCCCTTCCCGCCTCCCCAGCACCCACTTCTGCTTCCTCCCTGCCCTCTGGTTGGAGTTCGGGGATCGGAAGCCCCATGCCCGCAGGCTTTTCTCTCGGACTTCCCCTGAGACGGCGCGTGGGGAAGCCAGAGAAAATGCTGCTTTCGCTCAGCCGAGTGAGAGAAAAACGAAACCGATGCAGCCGCAGCCACGGGTCAGGCTGACGGGGACGTGGAGCGTTTGTACAAGACTTCCCGTCACCGGCCGTGGTAACAATAGGGTTCCGGCGACGTCACGGCTGCCAGCTGTGGGCTGGGGGGACGGAGGGACCCGAGGCAGCCCCTCCCCAGGCGGGGCCTCCGCAGAGGCACCACCAGCGCATCCCCCTGAAATGTGCTGTTCATTTTTTCCAACTTGTTGTTGTTGTTAATCCTCACCTGAGGCTATTTTTCCATTGATTTTTTAAAAAATACATATTTTTTATTGCCCTGGCCGGTTTGGCTCAGCGGATAGAGTGTCAGCCTGTGGACTGAAGGGTCCCGGGTTCGATTCCAGTCAAGGGCACAGGCCTGGGTTGTGGGCTCCATCCCCAGTGGAGGGTGTGCAGGAGGCAGCCGATGAGTGATTCTCTCTCATCATGGAGGTTTTTTTTAAAAAAATTTTTTTTTTATTGATTTCAGAAAAGAAGGGAGGGGGAGAGCGAGAAAAACATCCATGATGAGAGCATCATGAACTGGCTGCCTCCTGTACGCCCCCCACTGGGGATCGAGCCTGCAACCCGGGCATGTGCCCTTGACCAGGAATCGAACCCTGACCTCCTGGTTCTTAGGTCGATGCTCAACTCCTGAGCCAGGGCGGCCGGGCCTGTGCATGGTTTTTGCCTCCTCCCCTCCCTCTCTGGCTGCCTTCCTCTACTCTTTCCTCCCCCTATCTCCCTTTGGCCTCTATGACCTTAGTTTAAAGAAACCCCACCCCAACCCTGGCTGGGTGGCTCCGTGGATAGAGTGTTGGCCTGCGGACTGGAGGGTCCCCAGTTCGATTCCAGTCAAGGGCACGTGCCCGGGTTGTGGGCTCGATCCCCAGCTCTGGTCGGGGCGCGTGCGGGAGGCACCCAATCCATGTGTCTCTCACATCGACGTTCCTCTCTGTCTCCCTCCCGTCCACTCTCTGAGAACCAGGGGAAAAACACCCGCTGGTGAGGATTCGCAGCACCCCGAAGGCGCATTCGTGGGCAGGCAGTCCTGCCCCCAGCTCCCTCGCCGTCTGCCCGCAGAAGCCCTGCTCCCCAACACAGCAGGAGAACTGGGGTGAGACCCCACGTGCAGACGCGCTCAGAGGACCCCTGGAAGCTGGACTTCTCGCGTGGGAACCCTCTCCCCAGGCGCCCCCCGCCCTCGGCTTCTGGGTGGGAGGGGGCTTGCCCTCCGAGGCCCTCCTATCCCGCGGAGAACGCGCCTGGGCCGGCCCTGGGCCTGGGAAGGAGCAGGATGCGGTCAGCGTTCCCTCTGAAGCTGCCGGAAGCCCAGCGGGTTTCTGCCCCGGTTCCGCCTGGGGGAAAGGAGAAGTGGACCTCAGCGGTGTCTCCCCACCGTCACGCACCCCGGACCCTGCTCTGGGAGCGGCGGGGGTCGGGGTCGTCTCTCCCACTCCACACCCCAAGGGACCCTCGTTGGTCACTGCTTTCTGCTCCCTGGTCAGGGCAGGAGGTGGACTCATCACTAATAAAGACATATTAAAGCGCCCTGGCCGGTGTGGCTCAGTGGATAGAGCGTCTGCCTGCGGACTGAACAGTCCCGGGTTCTATTCCTGGTCAGGGCACGTGTCCGGGTTGCGGGCTTGATCCCCAGTGTGGGGCGTGCAGGAGGCAGCCGATCTGTGATTCTCTCTCCTCATTGATGTTTCTCTCTCTCCCCCCCTTCCTCTCTAAAATGAATAAAAATATATGTATATTTTAAAAACATACTAAAGAAATAAACAGTTCAGTGGTGTTTGGTATGTTCATAAGATTGTGTGGCCACCACTTCTGTGTGATTCTCAAACATTTTAGTCATAAAACAAAACCCGCACCACGTAAGCAGTTCGCACCCCCCGCTCCGCATGCCCCACGCACCTGCCTGCTTCCTGTCTCTGTGCATCTGCTCAGTGTGGGTTTTTCATATATTGGCACTTTCCGCTTGGCGTAATTTCTTTTCTTTTTTTTTTTTTTTAAAAAATATATTTTATTGATTTTTTACAGAGAGGAAGGGAGAGAGATAGAGAATTCGAAACATAGATGAGAGAGAAACATCGATCAGCTGCCTCCTGCACATCTCCTACTGGGGATGTGCCCGCAACCCAGGTACATGCCCTTGACCGGAATCGAACCTGGGACCTTTCAGTCCGCAGGCCGACGCTCTATCCACTGAGCCAAACCGGTTTCGGCAATTTCTTAAAAATATTTTTATTGATCTCAGAGAGGAAGGGAGAGGGAGAGAGAGAGAGAGAAACATCCGTGATGATAGAGAATCATGGATCGACTGCCTCCTGCACGCCCCACACTGGGGATGGAGCCCGCAACCCGGGCCTGTGCCCTGACTGGGAATCGAACCGTGACCTCCTGGTTCACAGGTCGACACTCAGCCACTGAGCCACACCGGCCAGGCTTGGCACAATGTTTTTGAAATTCACCCACATTGTAGGGCTCAGTTTATGGCTGAACAATGTTCTGGCCCTGGCCGGTGGGCTCAGTGGTTAGAGTATTTCCCCCACTGAAGGGTTCTGGGTTCGATTCCCGGTCAAGGGCGCATACCTCCATTGCAGTTCTGTTTCCCAGCCCTGGTCAGGGTGCGTGCGGGAGGCAACCAATAGACGTGCCTGTCTCCCATCGATGTTTCTCTCTCTCTCCCTCTCCCTCTGTAGAAAAAAAAAAGTCAAAATATCCTTGGGTGAGGATTAAAAAATAATAATAACGTCCCCTAAATTTGCTAATCCGTTCCTCTGTTGATGAACATAGGGGTTCTTCCCACCTTGTTGTTGTTTTTTTTAAATCTTTATTGTTGGGAATATTCCATACACTGAGTGGCCAGATGATGATGACCACCCATCAGTACAATGAAGTGAATTCGTTATGCAAATAATAATGATAATAAAACCTTGGGAGTATTTGCTTAGGGAGTTTTCAGTATTCAGTATTTTTGGAAGCGGCCATGAAGTGCTGATGGGGTGGTCACCATAACCTGGCCGGTCATAATAATCTAGCCACCTGTCTTGCCGGTTTGGCTCAGTGGATAGAGCGTCAGCCTGCAGACTGAAGGGTCCCCAGGTTCGATTCCGATCAAGGGCGCATGCCTGGGTTGTGGGCTTGGTACAACCTGCAGGAGACAGCCAATCAATGATTCCCTCTCATCATTGATGTTTCTATCTCTCTCTTCCTCTCCCTTCCTCTCTGAAATCAATAAATATATATATATAAAAAAAATCTGGCCCCCCTGCCTCGTGGCCCCTGTGCGTCATGGTACTGCTGTGTGTTTAAATATGTCTGCGTCCCGGTTCTCATTTATTTGGGGCGGTTCTCAGTTATTTGGGGCGCATGCACTTGGCTGCGGGATTGCCCGGCCGCGGGGTGGTTTCTGAATGAACGACCCGGGGAATTGCCAGGTTCCCCCGGGGCCAGTCGCGCTGTCTCTGCGCCCCTCGCGTGGGGCCCGGCAGCTGGAGCAGCCACCCCGCCGGATGGGGAAGTGCCCCCCTCCCCCCTCGGTCTCGGGGAGGAGCCGCTCTGAACTTTCCCTTTCGCCCCCGCCTCGGCGCAGAAGGGCCTGGAGGAAGGAGCCGGTGATGCCACAGAAATTCCACGGCCCTGATGTCACCTCGGGGCGGCCCAGCGGCCCCCGCGCGCCCTGCTCTTCTCCATGCGCCCTGCGCTCCGGCCCCAGATCGCCGCCGTCGCTTCCCCGGGAAGGAGCCCGGGCCGTGGCCGTCGAAGGAGGATGAGCGACTGCGAGTTCGGCTACGTCCAGGCGCTGGCCCGGGACTACCTGTGCCACGTGCTGCAGCGGCCGCCGCCCCGGCCCAGCCCGGACAGGGTGTCCCGGCTGCTGCGGGCCGTGGCCTCGGCGGTGCAGAGGGACGCGGAGCGGACGCTGCGGCCGAGCCTGGACGACCTGGACGTGGCGTCCGTGGAGGCGGCCCGGGCCGTGTTCCAGGCCGTGGTGCGGCAGGAGTTCGCGGACGGCGTGGTCAACTGGGGCCGCCTCGTGACCGTGTTCGCCCTGCAGGGCATCCTCGCCAAGAAGCTGCTCCGCGCGCGCGTCGCCCCCGACCCGGACCAGGACCTGGACCGGGACCTGGACGCGGACACGTCCGAGGAGATCGCGCGCTTCGTGGCCGAGTTCATCACCTCGCAGGCGGGGGACTGGATCCGGCAGAACGGAGGCTGGGTAAATAGTCCTGCTCGCTCTTTGCTCCGAAGCGGGAGTTCGCGGTGTCCCGGCTGCTTTAAGGAATATATACACACACGCGCTTGGAATTAGTAATTAACTCAAAGGGCGTATACATCTTTTTTGGGGGAGGGGGGACACCCCGTATATATGGGTTGTGTTTGCAAGACCCTCTACCGGTCTTCAGGAGCAGCACGCAGCCCGGCCCGCAGTGCGCGCTAGGGTTGTCATGACAACGGACGCTCAGCCGCCACGGAGTCTGTCGTAGATGCTGTTCCGTTCACTTAGGAGGTTGCAAAGGGTGGGTGTCTCTTTCCGCAAGTTCATGGCTTCCAAGTTGGTGTTGGCTCCCCCCCCCCCGTCTTCTAAGACAGCGGTTCTCAACCTTCCTCACGCCGGGACCCTTTAACACAGTTCCTCATGCTGTGGTGACCCCCAATTTCATTGTGACAAATTGAACATAATGAAAGCATAGTGATTCATCACAAAAACAATACGTAATTATCGATGTGTTTTCCGATGGCCTTAGGTGACCCCTGTGAAAGGGTCTCCCCCCCTCCCAAAGGGGTCGCGACCCACAGGTTGAGAACCGCTGGTCTAAGGTAACAAATCCTGGCTGTGAACGCTTGATGATCAGAGGAGGAATGTACTGGCAGAAACTTGATTCGAGAATTTCCAAGTGAGAGTTCGCTCTATTGTCGAGGCCTCAGAAAGCCAGGGCCCTGGGTGGGGCCGCTGTTAGAAGTCACGTCACGGGGCCTTTCACAGGGGGTGTCTCTGCTTTTTCTTTTTTTAAAAAATATATTTCTTTATTGATTACAGAGAGGAAGGGAGAGGGAGAGGGAGAGAGAGAAACATCCATGATGAGAGAGAATCATGGATCGGCTGCCTCCTGCACGCCCCACACCGGGGATGGAGCCCACACCCCAGGCATGTGTGCCCTTGGCCGGAATCGAACCCGGGACCCTTCAGTCTGCAGGCCGACGCTCTATCCACTGAGCCACACCGGCCAGGGCTCCGCTTTTTCTTTATGTCCCAGCACTTGATGCTTCGCTTCTTAAAAACACTGTGTCCCCAGGCGCCTTCTCCGCACACCCCCCCCCCTCACCTGGGCCCTCCCCTCTCCCCAGAGGGAACCCCTGTTATCAGTTATTATACATGCAAAACGTAGCTGTTGATTATAGCCACAGAAAGTACCCATAGTGCATCTTTGTAAAAGGTTTTTAAAATATGTATACTAGTACATGGCAACTTATTCTGATTTTTCTTCACCCGAAGGTATTTAAAATAGTATTTTTATTTATTTTTTTAAAAATATATTTTTTATAGCTGCCCTTTTTTAAAAACTTGATTTCTTCTTTTCTTAAATATATACTTTTATTGATCTCAGAGAAGAAGGGAGAGGGAGAGAGAGACAGAAACCCCAATGATGAGAGAGCATCATGGATCGGCTGCCTCCCGCATGCCTCCCACCAGGAATTGAGCCCACAACCCCGGGCGTGTGCCCTTGACCGGGAATCGAACCCGGGACCCTTCAGTCCGCAGGCCGACGCTCTAACCACTGAGCCACACCGGCCAGGGCTGAATTGACTAGATCTGCGCCATCCACAGCGTTTCTACCAAGTCCCCCTCCAGCACAGCTGGTGAGAGCATCAGGTGTTTGCCCCACACCCCCCCCCCACCCCCTCGCCGCTGCCTTACACTCTGCTGTAGAGATCTCGTCATTCCCACCCTCTGTCCTAATGCAACTGGTTGAAGTCTTGCCCCCCCAATGACTAGTGGGGTTATGG
>NW_005872487.1:0-22726 GCF_000147115.1 Myotis lucifugus
TCATTAGCGACAGCCAGGGGATGGAGTCATGTTGCTGTTGGATGGAGTGCTCTATAAATGTCAAATTGGGTGCACTGGTCAGTGGTGGTGTTCAATTCTTCTAAGTCCTTGCTGATTTTCTGACTACTAGTTAACTCCACTACTGAGAGAGGAGTCTTGCAGTCTCCAACTAAAATTGTGCATTTGTTCGAGTCTCTTTTAAGTTCTATCAGTTTTCGCTTTACGTGTTTCGAAGCTCTGTTAGGTGCATGTTCTTCTAACCTCACTGTTGCCTGTGAGCTGTGACCTGAAAGATAAGATGCAATTTAAAGTATGTCAAAGCCAGGAAGAACATTCCAGAAAATAGAAATAACGATTGCAAAGGCACCAATGAATGGCCGGGATGGTAGCGAATGAATGACGAGCACCCTATGGTTAGAGGAAAAGGTAAGTGGCAGAGAATCACCAATGAACCCTAAAATTCACTACATTTTGTGTTGCCAACTTTTGACCTGATTTACCCACAGTGAGGCTAAGTGAATTATTTGGGTCATTTACTCTACGGAAGCAACTGATTTGGGTGATTCAGTGTCCAAAGTGTATCGTGTGGGCAGGAGAACATGATTCTGGAACCAGTCTGCCTGAGTCCAGTTTCTCATTCCAGCATTCACTCGTCAAGGGAGCCTGAGCTAGGCCCTTCATTTCCTTCTGCCTCATCTTCTCATCTGCAACAACAGAGCTGCAACATGTTCTCATCACAGTAATGTCCACGTCAGAAGGTGATTGTCAAGAGTAGACGAAGCAAGTGGACCAGACAAAATGCTTGGAAGCTTGTCCGGAAAATGGTAATCATTCAGCTACAGCATCTGCTTATTTCAAAAGCCACAGTCACATGAGCTGAATGAACCGGGCAGAGCAGGACCTTGTGGGATGTTTCCGGGGCTGCCAAACTACGTACCACAAACTGGGTGGCTTCAAACGACAGAAGTGCTTTGTCTCAGAGTTCCGGAGGCCGGACGTCCGAAATCAAGGAGTCGGCGGAACCTCACTCTCTCTGAAGGATCAAGCTGGTTTGGTTCAGTGGCCCTCAGACCGAAGGATCAGGGTTTGATTCCCAGTCAAGGGCACACACTTGGGCCACAGTTGGGGTGCAAGTGGGTGACAACCAATTGATGTCTCTCTCTCTCATTGATGTTTCTCTCTCTCCTTCTCTCTCTCTCTCTCTCTCTCTCTCTCTCTCTCTCTCCTCATCTTACCTCCCTTCCACTCTCTTTAAAAAAAGATCAATGGAAAAATATCCTTGGGTGAGAATTAAAAAACAAACAAACAAAAGACTCCTTAAGAGCCTAAAGTTGGGAACAAGTTCGCCAGGCCCTGGGTTCCTTGCAACGCGTTGGACAGGCATCGCATTCGCACTGACCTCATAGCATGAGTTTCCGGAGAGCGATGGCTAGTTTTCTTTTTTTTTCTCTAATATGATAAAGATTCGCTCCACCAGCTGAGCATGTCTGGGGTGAGCAGGTTACTCTCTCCGCTGGGGAGAGAAGTGTTAGCGTGGGGCCCCCTGGGGTGTTCTCGGTGCTGCCTGCAGCTTTGGCAGAGGCTTAAGCTGAAAGGTACATCAAGTCTGAAATACATACTTTCTTTACATGTGGAGGCCGTGGGCTCTGTCCTGGATTCACCGGGCTGCACAGGGCACCCTGGCACGCGAGGCAGAGAGGGCCTAGAGCTTTCTGCTCACATCCCCGGAGAGGCAGGACTGCCCGCTCACCCTCAGGAGCGGGTCACACGCTCTCCTAAGGCCTGTCCCATCAGAAAATCAAACCGTCTACCTCCGAGGAAGGCAGAGGAATCGCACAAAGAGAGAAAGGAACCCCTGGCCGGTTTGGCTCAGTGGATGGAGTGGCGGCCTGCGGACTGAAGGGTCCCCGGTTCGATTCTGGTCAAGGGCACATGCCCCGGTTGCGGGCTAGTTCCTAGTAGGGGGCGTGCAGGAGGCAGCCGATCAATGATTCTCATCATTGATGTTTCTCTCTCTCTCCCCTTCTCCCTCTCCTTCTTCTCAGAAATCAATAAAAATATATATTAAAAAAAAACACAGAGAAAGAACAAAAGAAAGAAATCATTTGGCGAAGTTGTTGGCTGAGGTTTTAAAGCTTCTCCTCTGTAGTCTAATGGGAGAATCCCAGAGCAGGTCCAGGAGGTCTGCCACCCACAGACCCGTGTTCCCTGAGGGCAGCTAACGTGAATAGGAGAGTCGGGGCTGGGGTGTGGGGCAGGTCGGGGCTGGGGTCCCCCGTCGGGGAAGAGCAATGTTGGCGGATGGGAAGTCAAGCTCTTTGGACTTGTCCAGCTAAACTGCTGTGTTCCTTCAAGTCACATCCACCTGCCCTGGGACCACTATCGCTACCGAGGCCAGCCCCACCTGAACTTCCGACTGTGGGTCCATCCCACTGTGGGGTTGGATAGCCTTCCTCCCCAGCGTTTCAGAGCGGGGGACTCTGCTGTCCACCGACACCCAGGGGCGTTCTAAAGGGACTAGCTGTGCAGAGGCACCCGAAAGGGCCCAGAGGAGTGGAAGCAGACGTCCAGCCCCGACGCCCTGGGGCTTGTGGGTTTTGTGTATTCGGCTGTGGCAGGTCCTCCTTTTTGCCACCAACTGGGGCACCAGCTCCTTGTCTGACCTTTACCTCTGATTCTTGTCAACGTCTCCTCTAACTGCCCCAATCCTGTTACCCAAGGAAAGGTCTGATTCCAGGTCTGCAAATCCGGAATGGCCAGTGCTGAGTACAAAGGAGGGATAAGAATTTGGAAGAGTGGCTCCAGGACCTGGGTCTGGGAGCAGAGAACAGTTCTGGGCCTTGTGCTATGCATGGTGCTTCTCTATGTCACCTTAGGATTAGGGTTGCCGATTTAGCAAATGAAAGTACTGGATGAACTGAGACACAATACAATGCGGAGGAATCTTGAAATCATGTGAAGTGAAAGAAGCCAGTCTCAAAAGACCATGAGTGGTGTGAGTCCACGTATGCGAAATGTCCAGAATGAACAAACCTATAAAGACAGAAAGTAAATTAGCGGTTGCCTAGGGCTGCGGAGTAAGGGGGCAGGGATGGGGAGTGACTGATAATGGGCTTCTTTTTGGGTGATCAAAATGTTCTAAAAGTAGATTGTGGTGATGGTTGCAAAAACTCTGTTACTATACTAAAAGCCATTGAATTGTACAATTAGAGTGGTGGGATTTTATCATACATGAATATCTTAAGAAAGCTGTTTTAAAAATACATATCACCAAGTTAAATTTTAATTTTGCATAAACCATGAAAAGAAATTTAGTATAAGTATATCCTACACAATATTTGGGGCATATTTATACTAAAATATTTTCGTGGTTTATGGGAAATTCAAATGTAACTGGATGTCCTCTATTTTATATGGTAACCCTACTTATAATTCAAGTAAATGTCTCAGCACGAATCCACAGCCCAAAGTGAGAAGAAGTAGTTCACGAGATGTCATTTAAATGCGATTTAAGGGAGGCCCTTACATAATTGGGCATCAAAATGCTTAGCAATTAAGCAAGACCAAGAACTTCTGATTTAATAATAATCATTTTTAAAAAATCTAATCATAACTGCCAAGGCAGAGAGATTCAGGAAGAAAAGAAATAGTGTTTAAATTGCATTACTAAACATTTCCAAAAAAAATATGGAAAATGTTTAGAAGTCAGAAGAACTGGATATTTTATAAGAACCTCCTAATCTTTGCATTTTATGAATCTTGCCATTGGATTAGAAACAGTTTGAAGGAAGGTCACACGTGTGAACCTTAAATGCTTTTGACTTGTTCAAGTATATGAGAAGTTATTATAAAATGTTCCATAATGATTGTTACACAATGAGATTTACTATAAAGGTTGTCATGTTTTACAAAAGAAAATTAAGGCACCTTCGAGGAAAGTGTTTAATATATATATGTATATTATATATATATTGCTCTGGATAGTCTATACTTGTTTTGAAGGGGTGCCTCAGTTTGTAAGTTCTGGTTAGCAGAATTCTCTACGTTTGCACTTGCATAATTGCTATCTCTACAGGATGGCCACACCCCTGCTTTGATACTGGAAAATCCAGCATGAAATTGCTGCAATGGCACAAATCAGTGCAGGCTTATGAAGCAATTAACCAGCAGGTTGTGCCTGCAAAGCTGTCACGCTCCTAGGACAGTGGTAGCAGCAGTCAATGCTCTTTTTATACCTTGCAACGGGGAAAATGTAAAACTGCAATAAATTGCTCTGAATTTAGTAATTTGATAAATGTTGGGGTTACATGGTGTGGTATACAACCAAAAGTTAGCTTAAAAAATATTTCAAATAAATAATAGATGCTGAATGAACATCCTCTCTGTATGATAACCGAACTTTCCCACTATGATATTGGTGTGATTAAAAAAAAATGATTTTTTTTCTCAATGAAAATAAAAATGATAGATTAAAAGAAGTTAAAATTATTGGCAAATTTCATGTAAGTTTAGAGAAAGAGACCAAATCTTTCCCCTTGAATAATTTCATGGAACAAAAGTGATATCAACTACGTGATGGGTATTATACATGATGTAAACGTTGCCCAATGATTTTCCGAACACTTCCCTCTTCCCACTTAGACCTAGACATAAAAATTTTTTTTTTCCATTTAGTTCCCACAGTGAGATTCAGATTCTTAGATTCATGGCGAGACTGCAAAATTGTTCTCCGTTTGAGGGCTAAGGTCTTTTTAAAAAAAATATATTTTATTGATTTTTTACAGAGAGGAAGGGAGAGGGATAGAGAGTTAGAAACATTGATGAGAGAGAAACATCGATCAGCTGCCTCCTGCACATCTCCTACTGGGGATGTGCCCGCAACCAAGGTACATGCCCTTGACCAGAATCGAACCTGGGACCCTTGAGTCCGAAGGCCGACGCTCTATCCACTGAGCCAAACCGGTCAGGGCGAGGGCTAAGGTCTTTACATTAAGAGTAAATAAAAAAGAAAGTATGTGATTTTTTTTCATAATAAGAAGCAGAATTTAAGCAGATGAAGAACATGTTGGGCCTGAATCTGCTTAAAAGAAGAAAAATTCAGGCAGCTGATTTTATTCTTTAGATTAATAGGACTTTTTTCTGCTAACATTCCAGCACTGTACTGTTTTAGGGGACAGGAGTGGGGAGAGTGCTTGAAAACCCCAGAACTGGCGCTGAATCCAGGCCCCTCTTGCTTCCTCCCGGTCTACTGTTGGGTCACATGGTCTGTTGGATTCTGCTTCCAGCATGTTAATTAAAATCACCATACAAATGAAGACGTTTCAACTTCTTGAACTTACAGAAACAAGAAATTTGGTGTCACACTGAAAAGTCACAAACTGGTGGACTCCAAAAGCCCGTGGAACGGGGGAGAAGGGACTAGTTCCATCGTGAAAGAACAACTGGAAAGAGAGGAAGGTTTTTATGCTTGAGCTGCTACCTGACGTCGTTAGAATCTCATTAAAATTAACCACATCTCCCAGGCAAGACGATTTGCAAATAGCAAATGGCACGCAAGGCTGGGGAAAACGAGCCACAATGGTCACGCTTGAAATCAGCGTGAAAGGCAGAGGTCCACCTCACAAGCACTGACTCTCTCAGACCTGGGTGAGGAGAACACCCCGTTCCTTTTCATTTATTCTTAAAGGCGGGGCGTCTTTGAAACCAGCGCCACCTTTCCCATCGTTTGCTGTGTCCCGAAGCCTCCTCTTCGCTATTTCTTTAATGTTGTCAGAGACTTAGAGTCACTCCCAGCCACGTGAGCTGACACATTGAATCAAGAACACATCGAATCTCCATTTCAATTTACATTACATAACACACGCTACTTTATATTTATATAAATAAACTCAGTCCAATCCAACGTTTTATTCCTGCCACTGTGATTCCTTTATTGGGTTCACGCACATGTCCCCCAGGTTTCTGTTGATATAAATTGGTTCTTGGGCGTGTACAGCTCCCTCACAGGCCATATTTTGTACCTGTTGGGGCCTGTTGGAAATGTTTTTTAAAATTTTTTTCAATTACAGTTGACATACAATATTAAATTAGTTTCAAGTGTGCAGCATAGTGATTAGACATTATATACCTTATGAAGTGATCACCCCAAAACATCTAGTACCCATTTAGTACCATGCATAGTTATTATAACGTTATTGACTGTACTTTGCATCCCCAGAACTATGTTTATAAATGCCAATTTGTACTTTTCATTCTCTTTCACCTTTCCACCTATTCCCCCCAATCCCTCTCCCACCTGATGAATATCAATTTGTTCCCTGTATCTATGAGTTTGTTTCTTTGTTTTTTAGACTCCACATATAAGTGAAATCACATGGTGTTTGTCTTTCTCTGTCTGACTTATTTCACTTAGCACAATCTCCTCTAGGTCCATCCGTGTTGTTACAAATGGCAAGATTTCATTCTTTTTTCTTGATGAGTAATATTCCATTGTATATATGTACCACCACTTTTCTTTTTAATCCTCACCCAAAGAGTGAGGATATTTCCCCATTGATTTTAGAGAGAGTGGAATGGAGGGGAGGGGGGAGAGAGAGAAACATCAATGTGAAGAAACATCAATGTGAGAGAGACACATCAATTGGTTGCTTCCCACATGTGCTGCAACTGTGGATGGGGATTGGACCTATAACCCAGGTAGGTGCCCTTGTCTGGAAATCGAACCAGGGACCCTCTGGTGTGCAGGCTGATGCTCTAACCACTGGCCCATGACTGTCGATGCTGTGATCGCACGAGCTTGTGCCCAGTGGCAGCCAGGAGGAAGGAAAGTGAGGTGTGACATGGGTTCCGTGGGGCAGACTGTGACCACGAGAGCAAACCAGGCCTGTGTATCCCTCACGGCCTCCCGCCAGAGGGCTCCACCGCGTAGCTGTGCACTCTCACTCGCCTGGCCCCGAACCCAGAGCAGCCGGAGGAGGAGGTTGGCGGGACCCGGAGGGGCAGGCGCCTGGCTGCTGCCCCACGACAGGGGCACGTGGGCAGATCAGCGGCCACGCGTGTGAGCCCACACGCTGCTCGGAGCCCTGCGCTGACCCTCAGGGCGGAAAGACAGGCAGAGCCTTCCCTTGTGACTTCTAAGTGTTGCACCCATTTCTCTCGTGGTCAACCCCGACTCGGAAACATGCGGGGAGAGATGCTGGGGATGTCCCGGCATAGTCGCCAGAGAAACAGAGAATCAAGATTGCCTGTCGCCATGGCGTTGACATTGTAGTGAGGAAATGGATTAAGGACATATACATACACATGTCTAAATAAGTACTGATATTATCTCCATTGCACAGATGAGGCCACTATAGAACCAGCTTGAGCATTTTGCCCTCGTCCCACAGCCAACGAGACCCAGATCCCAGCCCTGGATCAAGGCGGTGAGCGACGGAAGCCCATGGCACTGCCTGCTGCTCTCCGGCTTATTCTACATAAAGCCTTCCCCAAGCTCTCTCCTTGCAGGTACGAGCTCAGGCTGTAGCAGCTCACTGCCTTCACACTGCTCTGTCCTTTAACTGTGCTGTACCTACTGATGATGATCTCTAACTGCATAGAAAATGGATAGATAACACGCACGTGTCATGCACACGTTCCATGCACACTCACTTCAGGGGCTGACGGTGCCCATGGAGCTGGCCCCGGTGACTTCCTGTTCTGTTGGCTTCATGCCTTGGACAGTCAGAGAAAGTGTGTGTATTCCTGGCCTGAATCTTTTCTCAACTGCTTTTGTCACTTCGTTGAAATGCACTGCAGGAAAGGGAGAGCAGCCAGGGTTCCTTGGAGGGTCCCCCGTGTACCGACTGGTGATCACCCCATAACCCTGACGGGTCAGGGCCAGGATCAGCCGGGGAGAGGGAGGGTCAGTGCGAAGGGGTCAGATGGCGCTGGCACAGACCTGGTCTGACGGAGGGTCTCCCCGGAGGGTTATTACGTGAATTCCTGCAGTTCGTTCAGCCACGGGGAGGTCTGGGAGACTTGGAACTTCAGGCCTCAGTCCCGTGTTTTCGTGTGCCCCCCGAATGAAAGGGACCTTTGTTGACTTTAAGATTTCTTTAACATTCAGCCGCTGGTTCCTGACATGGAGGGGAAAGAGGCCCCGCCCACCTGCCATCAGCTTGGCATTCGCTGTGTCGGTTCCTGTGGAAACACTGGACGGGACCTTGTTTTGTGGTTGGTTGGGTTTCCCCTTTTTTAAACATCGTTACCATTAGGTCTGCAGTATTTCCTCAAATATGTGAGAGGAAGGGAGTGGTGATTTCCTAAAGGAAAGTATTCATATTTTTAGACTGAAATCTGCTTTTACAAAGCTTTTCTTTGAGGAAAAAAAAAAGCATAAAAAGAAAAAGTTCTGAACAACAGAAGGTACCTCTTAAACCGTAGTTAAGTCAGCAGAGATGCAACATAGTGCAATGTAATGAGAAAGAGATGAGCAATTGTGTTTTAAAAGATGACCCAACACAGTGTTTCTGGATTGTAGAACACCTGCCCGAACCCCCTGTGTCCTGAATTCCCTTGTTTTAGGCTCATGAGTGAGCAGAGTCCGGGAGAGCCAGTCCCGTGGAGCGAATGACAGCATCGGTTCACGCTGTGAGTCGTGGACGGGGAGGAGGGGGTGTGTGGGAAAGAAGGCGGAGAAGGCCTTTGTCATCACTCATGACAGGTTATAGCTCCGGGGAGTCCTGAAGGCCGTCCGGTCCAGTGTTGCTCGTATTGTTGACCTGGAGGTGGGGCCCAGGAGCCGCATGCTTAACATGCAGCCCAGATGAGTTAGTCTGAGGCCCAGGTGGGACAACGGCCTGTCACAAAACGAGAAGTCGGGGATCTGAGAGGTAACGGGACCCACACAGGCATCTGATTTAAAGCAGAACCTGAGACATGCGCTTAGAGTGACACTGTGCTGTGCACACCTGGTGTCGACAGGTGGACACGGCCTCTATGATGTGCTTTATGGGCTCCGGGAAGACATCCCCATCTCCATCCCTCTCTGCCTTCAGGATGGAATTAAAGAAGACACAAAGCCATCATGTCTTGGTTGTAGATAAGAAGTTAGCATTGATATCCCAAATGCTAGAGGGATGTGATGATGGGGAATTATCCATTTCCGAGCAGATGTTGATCCTGGAGGAAGAGGGGGTGTGAAGTGGCACGGGCCTGGAAAGGGTGCCCTGGATGGAGGGGGTCACAGGTCACACGGCGAGACCAGCTGGAAGAGAGGAATTTTCGTTTCTGATTGTTTTTTTTTGTTAATACTCGCCGGGGATATTTTTTCATCGATTTTTAGAGAGAGTGGAAGGGAGGGAGAGGATGAAACAGAGAGGGGAGGGAGGGAGAGAAACATCGATGTGAGAGAGACACACCGATTGGTTTCCTCCTGCACATGTCCTGACCAGGGCTGGGGGAGCAAACCAGGAATCTAACCTGAGACCCTTCGGTGTGGGGGGCCAAAGCTCTAACCACTGAGCATGCCAGCCAGGGCTATTTTCTAAATTTTTATCACAAAAGTCTCAAACATTTAGAAAGATTAAAATAATAGTATATTTATCCTCAGATATCATCTATGTTAAAGAATTTTAACCACACCCCCATTTTTGCATTGTGTGTGTGTGTGTGTGTGTGGCCGGGGGTGCAGCTGCTCTCGGATTGCAGAGTGTAAGACGGAGAATGCCAAGACGCAGGGAGGTGAGAAGTCACTCCTGCTCACGGGTGGGGAAGGGGGACCAGCCCCGAGGCCCCTGGATCTCAGACTCTGTGCTTCCCCCTTGAACGTAGCCTGCTATTAGCTGCCGTGACTCACGCCCGGCACTTTGATCACGCTTTTGACATCCGGCGGTTTCACGTAATGCATATGATTTCCATGTCGTCCTCCCTGGGGTCAAGGAAATAGGAAAATAACAGGGCGAGGAGACCACAAGGGCATGGATCTCTTCAAAGCAGCGTGTGGCCCCGGAGCCAAAGCTCAGAAGATGCGGCGCTGCTCCTCTCCTGTGACCTTAGGCTTCGTTTGAAGTTTTGAACAGGAAAAGCTGGAAAAATGAACTGAGGCTGTCGACTCGCAGGGAGAGCCAGGCACTGCCGGGCCCCACGCTCATCCTGTCCACACGGGACCCTGCGAAGCCCAAACCTGCTTGCGCCTCTCTGCTCTGGGCTCTGGGACACCTCCTCCCATCTTTACCCCTGGGCCGGGTGCCCCTCACCCCCCACCCCCCGCCTCTGCACCCCCACCCCACCCAGGACTCCTCCTTGGTGGCACTTCCACGCGGGCTGTCAGTTCCTGTGGATCCGTTTCTCCCGGGAGCCCCGCGTCACAGTGAGGAAACTGTTTTCATCGCCTGAGGAGGCAGCGTGAGCTCAGCCCCGCCACCTGCAGACGCGCAGTCCTGTGTGTGGAAGGAGCCACCAGAAGCCAGAGGCGCGCACAGGCCTGGGGTAGCCGGGCTTCATGCACGCAGAACAGTGCGGCGGGTGGATTTTACTTGGTGGTTTGTTGTTCAGGAGTGAGAGGCGAGTGAGGGAGGTCGGCAGGTAGATGGGGACCAGGGGACACTGGCTTCAGTGCCGTTAATATGAGGCCTAAGCAGGTTGGAAGGCGCCGAGGGGCTAGCGAAGGAGCTCATGGTGGCTTTTTCCCAAACGAAGACTGAATGGAGCTCTGAATGGAGCTCGGTGCTGTGGTGGCAGGGAAGCGGGACAGACGGCGATGGAGAGAGCACAGGGCCAGGGGGACACGGGCAGGGCCGGGCCAGGGCTCTACCCAAGGGCAAAGGTGATGACTTCAAAACAAGCTCAAATTCCATGTTCAGCCTGCGCAGGCCTTTTCCAGTTTCTAAGGAAGAGGTTAAAAAAAACAAACAAACCCCAAAACCTTTAATGTATTTTTTAACTTAAACATAACATAAAATTTATTATTTTCTTACTTTATTTTTATTGTTGACACTATTACAGATGTCTCCATTCCCCGTCCCTTTGCTCACCTCCACCCAACCCCCACCCCCTAAAATTTATAGTTTAACCATTTGAAAACTGTTTTTAAAATCGCAGTAAATACACCACATAAATGTACCATTTTGAGCCTCTTATAAGCGTACATTCACATTGTTGTGCTACCACCACCGCCATCGCCTCCGGAACTTGGCTCATGTTTAAATCGGGTTGTTGTTGTTGTTGCTGCTTAATTGTAGGAGTTCTTTATATTCTGGAGATTAAATTTCCAAGAGTTTTAGCAGTGTCCTCTCAGGCTTGGCCAAGGGTTGATCTAATTAAGATATACTCCTTTCTCCTTTTCGCCCCAGGAACAAGTCCAGGCTCATCCGTGGGACAGAACCAAGCCCTCTGCGCACACTCCAGGCACACCAGCTCCTCACACGTTCCTCAACATGCCTGCACCTTCCTTCTCCAGGGCTCCGGGACAGCCTCTGCTTGGGCCTTCTTCCCCCAGCCATCTCCACCCTGCAGTGTTTGATTACTTTCCTTTTACTTAATATTTACTTTAAAATTTTAATTATTGTTTTTTAAATACATTTTTATTGATTTCAGAGAGGAAAGGTGAGGGAGAGAGAGATAGAAACATCGATGATGAGGGAGAATCATTGATCAACTGCCTCCTGCACACCCCACACTGGGGATCGAGCCCGCAACCTGGGCACATGCCCTTGACTGGAATTGAACCTGGGACCCTTTAGTCCACAGGGCGATGCTCTATCCACTGAGCCAAACTGGCTAGGACTTGGTTAACTTTTCAAAATCCATCTCAAATGCAAGTCTTTCCACTTCCATTCAGAATAATTTCTTTTCATTTCTGGAGTAGTTGGTCTTCAAACTTTTTGGTCCAACAAACCCTCACAAGATTTTGTCTAGGCCCTTGCAGATGATCAAGTTGACACTCCCAATTTTTAAATCATGTTTAAATAGTTGCACAAGATTTCATTGCCAGATTATTATACAACAGGTAGTTTAAAATACAGATTGTATCTCTCTTAAATGGAATCTAAGCGGCATTGCAATTTGATCTTTGCCTTTAGCCATTTAAAAAAAAATGCAAGAACAAGCTTTTCTTTAATAGGAACAGAATGAAAGAGATAGAAAGCAGCGAGTGTAGATGTAGGCAGGTTCCAGAAAGAGAGCCGGCCTCTGCTTCTCTGATCGTGGCTTGAGGCAGCAACAAAGCCACAGACGGTGTGTCAGAGGGCAGAGAGAATGTGTCCCCTGCCCTCCTCGTGCCCCAGGGAGGCCCCAGATCCCGGAGAAGAGATGGCTGTGGGATGGGCTGCTAGAAAGTGGCAAAAAGTTTCCTACCCTCAGCATGTCACAGAACCAGCAGGATGATTCTTGCGTGCCCACGAGGAGCCCAGGACTCAGGGAGAGGACCCCCCAACTGGAAGGAGCACGTGGATTAAAAGGAAACTTTTTCTGTAATGACCCGTGTAGACCAAAGGACAGGGGCCAGGTAGGCAATGCCTGCCTAAGCAGATGCCTGGGTGGACAGACGACACCGAGGCCTGGTGACTCCCCTCCCCTCTGGATGCCTTGGAATCACGCATGACCCCTGGTGCTCCCCACCCAAACCTAGACACGACCTCAGCAAAGGGCTGAATGAGATCAAGCTTCTAATGTAATGGTGATGGTGCAATGGTGGCTTGAAAGATAAAGTACTATGGGTTAAAGAAGAAGAAAGCTACATGTTTTACACATCTGAGTGTACAAGAATAAAACATACTGGGAGACAGACTCACCACAGATGTATAGAGCATTTTATTCTTGCTCCTCTAATTAGACCTGATTCTTGCTCCTAGAATGGGGGTAGTATCTGCATTAAATGAACAATGAAGTGTTTACACGCTATTGTTTGTGGAATAAGTGTGTGTGTGTGTGTGTGTGTGTGTGTGTGTGTGTGTGTATGGGGGTAGTATGCATTAAATGAAAAATGAAGTGTTTATGCGCTATTGTTTGTGGAATGTGTGTGTGTGTGTGTGTGTGTGTGATATATGTAAAGAACCATTTTGGTTCTGGACAACTCAACCAATATTTCTACTGTTTGAGCTGATCAATTTATGCCCTTTTTGGTCTTCTTTTGGAATCACACTTAAAATGCCCTCATGAGTGTTGGGAAGAAAGTATGCTTACTGAGGGAGAAAACAACTTAGAAAGCAAAATAAGAGGAAAAAATGGAAACTGGAGAAGATACAAAAGTAGTAATGATTATGACGGGATTCATGAGGGGAATTTCTAGCATGTGGGAACCAGAAGGCAGTAACAGGTCAGCTCAAGTTCACTGGGCCATCAGGGGCTGCCAGAGAGCAGCCGGACGGGCCTGGAGCCAGCACAGGCCAGGAGCCTCAGGTTCCCAGACTTCAATGCATCTCATAAGTGGGCTTTCAAATCCCTTTAAGTGGGGCCGGCGTTCTACTAGCTTCACGTTAAGCTTCCAGTTGAAACCTGAGGCCTGAAAGTTGACTTATTCCCATGCTCTTGATAAAAGCATTCGATAAAGCAAAAGCAACAATAAAGCAATTTTCTGTCTCTAGAATTCCTGAGCAAGTGAGCTCGGTGGGCCCGAGGTGGCACTGTTTACAGTACAGCCACCTCCACTGTTTGTTCTCTCGAGTTTTGAGTTTTGAAAGAGCACTGTGCAAAATTGCCGTGTCATGGACTTCAATCAGGTCTTGGGTAAGCTGCCTTGTGTTGGAGAGGTGCCCGGACCATGTAGACAGAAGAGGAATGCACACTCACAGGCTCGATGTGAAAATCCCACAGGGGAAGAGATGTCGGTAAGAGTTTTCTGCACCAAGAGGGGTGAGGTGCCACCAAGAACCTCAGTCCTAGAAATCTGTGCTTCTTCAGACGGACTCAGGGATAAACGTGGATCGAGGGGGAAGCCTGTCACCAAGGGGTTCCCTAGGTGTCCATTTTCTCTGTAAACGATATAAAGGTTGGGTGATAAGGTGGAAAACATGAAGTGATGCAAGTTCTGTGTAATTTGTCAGTGTCATAATGGTTACATGAAGGGAAGGTGAATTGATGTACATCTCCCTCATGGTCCATCATGCCAGCACCAACATGATCAGAAAACTGTAGAGTGCGTCTGTAATCATTGAGGAATTTTCCAAGGTAAAGTCATCATTCTTTCTTGTGAGGGGAGACGCATGCCAGGTGGATGTTTTGGTAACTCGCTGAACATGGGCAGCAACTCTTGCTGATGAGGAAAAGATTGGCTTCGGGGCTGTACCACACGGATGGGAAAGGGTCCGACCATTTGGTTTTGGTTGCTGTGGCCACTGTCTAGCGTGGACTTCTTGCCCTTTTCCGTTTGTATACAAGCCAGAGGAGGTCTTCCCAGAACCAGTGCTTTTTATAATGACACGTGCCCGGGACTCTCTCTGTTCCTTGTCCGCCTTGTGACTTACGCTGTGGACTGACTTTCCCCGAGGAGCATGGGAAACATCTGTCCCCAGTTGACAAGACATTTATTTATTAATTTCCTCCAGAATCACATCCAAATTTCCTCTTCCTGGCTTCTGTGTTTCTGGTCTTGAGTTACATTTTGGAAAACATTAGCTAAGACCTGCTAATTGCCAGGTGCTGTGGGTGGGTGGGTGGATAGAGATTATAAAGGCGCAGTGCAGGTGCGCTGTTCTCCAGCACGTGAGAGTCGGGCTCATGTCCTCACCGATCCATGACAAACATGTTCCTACTTGATCATGTTTCCTTCCCGTGGAGTATCTTGTCCTGTCTACACCACTATCCAGACCCCTCAGGAACTAGCAAATGTTTCTCTTTGTCACGAAACTTTCTCCGGCCACTTTAGTCCTCCCTGATCTTTTGTTCTGAAGTTTCCAAGCAACCAGACCCTCCTCCACACAATGAAGCAAGGTCACATCATCATCTTTAATGTTCGCTTTTCTTTCTGATATGTTGGCCTCATGTCTCCAGTGTAGATTGTAAAACCCTTTTCCCCACAGTCCTGGACTTCACTAGGCATTTGTTTGGTGAGTGATAATGGAAGACTCCTCTTTAAAATGATCAAACAACACCCCTGCTCCCCTGTCTAATACAACAGTATTTATTCCTCTTCTTTACTGTAGTTCCAGTGGATTTGGGGAAGGTGTGATCAGTCAAGCATCTTTGTTCCTAAGTCTAGGTCACTTCTCCAACATCACCAGCTCTGGGGTGCTGGAGCCAGGGCCCAACCTGATATTCTGACTCCAAGTCCAGTGTTATTTCCAACACAGCGCACCCCTTTAGTAACAGGATAGAAATCCAGGTTTTCATAGTCTCTGATAGTCAGGAAGGACATAGATGGAATTCTAGAACGGATGGCCTTACTTCTGCCGGAGTGTAGGAGTTTTCCAGGTGTATAAGTTCTGTTCTCAAAGGTCCGAAGACATTTGAATATCTACCCTGGAAGCTGTGTGGCTGGATAAGGGAGGAGAGTGACCGATGGCTTGCGGGCAGATGTCTGGAGATGGGGAGTAGAGCTGTGAGCTACCTAGAGCAGCCTTTTTTTTGCCAGGCATTGTCTAATCCCAGAGCCAACATCTGTCCCGGAGCCAACATCTGGCTTCTCCAGAACCATGGGAGGCAGTGCAGTCTGACCACCTTGACATGGATCGAAGGGCCTCCCTCTCCCAGCTGTGTGACCTTGTGGATGGAGCCTCACCTTTCCGGGCCTCAGTGTGCCCCTCCGCAGGAAATCTGGCAGCTGCTCTGGAAAAGAAGTGAGTTGCTCTTTGTCAAGTGCGTAGAGGAACGCTTGGCTCATAATAGATACGAAATAGGTCTTTGTTTAAAAATAAAACAAAGCAAAAAACATAGTGTTGTTTGTGGATTTTGTTTTTCATAAATGGCACAGTATTCAGTATGGAATTTTCTTTTTTCCCATTCAACATGGTTTTGAGATGTATTCACTATGGCACACATGGGTCTAGCTTTTTCCTTTTAACTGCCTATAGTATCCCATTGTCTGAATATATTTTACTGGGCCATTTGATTACTAATGGTTGTACCTAATTAGGTGTTTCTAATTTTTTGTTAGAGAGTATTTAATAATACTCTCATATATTAAGTAAATGTTGTATTAAACATATGCATCCCTAGGTCTTTTTTTAAAGCATAGCAGTATAACATCAGAGTTAATATTATATTTAATCATAATTAAGTGCTTTGAATTATGAATGAGAAAGAACATTAACCTGGGAAAACGTTGCTATGTCACTTTCAAAATAAGCATGTATTTTGAACAGAAATGGTTTTGGGAGAATCTCTCATTTAGCTACACCTGAGTGTTGATGCTTCCCTAAATCTTTAGCAAATGCATCATTTTTGAAATAATGTGTTCAGAGTAAATAGTATAATATTATATCATTTAATTTCTTGCTCCTCAAGAAATTAAAGTTTTCTTTTGGCTCACAAATCTATCCTTCGTGATGAATTAATTCCATTTTAAGGACTTAAAATGAATTTTTTGTCAATATAACAAGCACATACACTCACATGCAAATCTTTATGTCCTATAGAACGAACCTACTATGGCTTTGTGCGAACTTCTTCCCCTAAGTGATAAGAAACAGGTAAATATACTACATGTATTCTATTATGAATAATATTATTTACTTACTGTTAGCTTAGTTTTGCTTTTATTTTTTTTAGAGTGTGTGTGTATTTAATTACCAAAGTAATACCTACTCATTTTAAAATATAAAACCCAATAAAGAGCAGAAAATGGCAAACTATCATTCGGTCTCAATCCCACTCACCCATAGTAACTCCTATTAATGGCTGGCATCCTGGCAGAAAACGGGGCGATGAAGAACGCTTTATGAAGGGACTGTTTACAAGGAGCGCGCAGAGTTCAGTCTCTCACGGGGATAGGGACCCGTCCTGGGGCTGCAGTGGCAGGGACTCCCTTACATCAGTCCTAGACCTCCAGGAGCAAGGTCACGGGGAGGTCGCTCACCCAGCGAGACTAGCCATCAGGGGAGAAGGCCTGGAGAGGAACCATGGCCTGGGGTAGAGGAACACAACACTGCCCATCCCGGGACCTGACCAGGAAGGGCTGAGGGGTAAGTACCCCATTCTCTCTCCTCCTGGCCTCCATGTCTTGCCAATGTCTGCCATTGGCCAGATCCAACTGGAAGAGGGCAGGAGAGCCCGTTGGCCAGTAGATGGTGGTGGGCTCCTGGGTGGACAGCAGGGTGAGGAGGATGGAGGAGGGTGGAGCAGAAAAGGATGAAGTCCACCCCATGCATCTGCAGATTCCCTCCTAGTCCAGAGGCAGCCTCTCCTGGAAGGGGAGGGCGGCAGGGCGGGTAAGGGCCTGGGGAGCTGAGCCTCCCAGAGTCGCTGCCCACAGAGGGCAGATCTGAGCAGCGGATGTTGCCTGTGGCGATGCTTTAACATTTGGAGTCTGACTCATCGAATGGAGGAGGCAATCTCGCCACCAAGCAAAGATTTACGAAGGAGCACTTAGCTCTTAATTAAGGCGTGAGGAACAGGGCAGCACTCCCCTTTCGGGGTTCACAGTGCTGGGGCCGGCCTGACCATATTCAGAGCCACGGCACTGCCTTGTTTAGCTGTAACACCTTCCCCAGCTTCTCCGTGTTGTAACAATAGCATAGATACTAGACAGTTCTGTGTAGCTGCTGGATTCTACCCACATTATGATCAAGTAGGCTTGTTTTACTCCCAATCTATTTTTTTTTTTTTTTTTTTAGTTTTACCCATGGACTTGATTAGGATAGACTTACCGGGGTTGGTGATTTATAAAAGGGCCCTCGGAGCTCTATGGCTGAGCTCCAGGGGCCTCTATGGCTGAGCTCCAGGGGTCAGGGGGCAGCAGTGCACCCACAGAGAAGCCGTACCTTCACAGAACGCATCCTCCCAGCTGTGGCTGGAGGAGCACTTGTCTGTGATCTTCAAGAGAAAGTTGAGTCAAGCCTGGGCTGGGGAGGGATCCAGGTGAGTGGAGCATTCGAGGAAGCAGGAGGGAAATTATTGTCCATGCTCTCAGCTTGGGGCCTGCACGCAGCTGTGCAGTGAGTTCCACACCCCTGAGTAACAGATACCCCAGGCCCAGACCTGTAAGTGCAGCACATGTGGCCTCATCAGCGAGACTGGAACTTTTCTAAACCCGTGCGTTGCCCCCACTGTCTTGGCATGGTCCTCACACCCGCCCCAACCTCGCCCTGCTGGTTCCTGTGGGCGGTCCCACTGTGACAATGACAGACAGGCTGCCCAGCACAGACGGAGACCCGCACACCACACGGTTAGTGTTCCACAGTTTAAATCAGGCTGACAAACTATTAAAATATGTTCTCAGGACACACTTTATTTCATTATTTTTTTGTTTTATCTTTGCTTTTAACTGCATTATTGAGATATACTAGTAGTTCACATAGCATAATCTTTGCCTTTTACATATCTAATTCAAAGAATTTTAGTATATTGGCAGAGCTGTACCATCCACACCACAACCTGATTTAAGACATTTTCATGACCCTAAGAGGAAGCTACTTGCCCATCAGAAGTCAACTCCCCATTTCCACCCAGCCCTTGGCAACCTCTCGCCCACTGTTTGTCTCTATAAATTTGCTTTTTCTGGATATTTTATATAAATAAAAAGGAACAATATGTAGGGAAAGTGGCGGCTTCACGGAGCTCCCCTCTGAAGTTTTATTACTCTTTTCCCTTATTGCTTCAGCAGCTATGTGATGTCTTTGCGCAAACGTTGTTTATATTTTATCTAGCTCTTCTAGTAGTTCCTGGCAGCATCGCTGGTCTGACAAACACGGCTCCATCCTACCTACAAGCACAAGGTCAGGGCTACAGGTGGTCATTTTTACTTATATCTTTTTAAGTGCTTGTACCAAGAGATTTTACTATATCCAGTGTGCTCTATTGCTAGAAATGGAAGGCCCAAGTGCACTTTTTCTTGATAATAAATATGTTTTCTATCAAAACATGTCCGCTTTACTGTATGTATATATTTAATCATGGTATGAAATACAATATTTAGATGAGTGCTTGTCTCATTACTTTTTCAAATTATGTTTACACCTTCAAAAATATTTAAATAAGATCAATAGGAGCCCTAGCCGGTTTGGCTCAGTGGACAGAGAGTCGGCCTGGGGACTGAAGGGTCCCAGGTTCGATTCTGGTCAAGGGCATGTACCTTGGTTGCAGGCACATCCCCAGTAGGGGGTGTGCCGGAGGCAGCTGATAGGTGCTTCTCTTTCATTGATGTTTCTAACTCTCTATCCCTCTCACTTCCTCTCTGTAAAAAAGCAATAAAGTATATTAAAAAAAAAAAAAGACCAATAGGATACATGAAAAATGGTGAGCTGAAGAGATACCAAGGTTTGTTGTAACTGTCACAGAACGCAAAGACGTCTTGTTGATGTGCCACTATCTTGCGCTTCTAAATCAGCAGCACAGTCCCCCTGACAGGACAACGGAAAGGTGAGCCATGGGCAAATGAAGCTACCTAACTTTTTCAAAAAAGAGGACATCTATAGTTTTCATCCAAAACAAATAGATGTTTAGAAGTTAATTCATCTTGAATCATCAAGAATAACCAACTGCATGTAACAATTTTCTAAACTCTTTGGTCAGTCTCATTTCTAAAGCAATTATGGGTAAAGCAGCATAAGCATCTAATTCTGTTTATAACCGAGTGCCCAATACAGATGATTTTGAGAGTCCACGTTTTACAAACACAACATGAATCAGATCGCTAAGCTTTCTCTTGTGAATGGCTGTTTCTGCCTTTCAAAGTTGTTTGGATAGCTGCATCATTCAGATAGCAGTAATCTGATTATCCAGAGCATTTTCCTAAAACCGTCTATTTTAGCTGGCCTTTCCCTTGCCTTTGGAGGCCTGCTATCTGAATGATTGTGGGGGTGGGGGTTGTGTACTCAAGAATACTTGCTTTGGGCAAGATGGCAGGGTCTAGCCCAGTGATGGCGAACCTTTTGAGCTCGGCGTGTCAGCATTTTGAAAAACCCTAACTTAACTCTGGTGCCGTGTCACATATAGAAATTTTTTGATATTTGCAACCATAGTAAAACAAAGACTTATATTTTTGATATTTATTTTATATATTTAAATGCCATTTAACAAAGAAAAATCAACCAAAAAAATGAGTTCGAGTGTCACCTCTGACACGCGTGTCATAGGTTCGCCATCACTGGTCTGGCCAGTTATAATTTCCACTTGGGGATCACAGACACTGAGCATCCACTGCCTCATGTGGAGGAGACATAATTCAGGGGAGATCTTGGCAATTAGATGAAAACCAACAACAACAACAACAGATAATGAGCTGATTCCATTCCAGTGAGTAGGAGAAAATAGATATAAATTGTGTTTATCATGCTGCTTTGTTATTCACGGCAGCTCTTGTTATTTCATGTGAACTAGCAGCAGGTGTCATATATGTTCATCTATGTACTAATGAAATTAATGACAGTGTGGTATGCATTGTAGCAGCAGTTTGCTTAGCCCCGTGGTCGGCAAACTGCGGCTCTTTGGCCCCTTGAGTGTGGGTCTTCCACAAAATACCGCCACACTCAAGGGGCCAAAGAGCCGCATGTGGCTCTCGAGCTGCGGTTTGCTGAGCCACAGTTTGCTGACTACTGGCTTAGCCCAAGCTCCTTTCTGAAGGGGATACAATACACACAGCATTGGATTTCTGGTGACATCAACAGGGTGATCCTGGCAGTCTGGGCAAACTGGGCTCCTTCCCATTCTTTGCTGCTCTGGGAGGCCTCCCTCAGGCTCCCAGCTCCTGGGGGTCCTCCCAGCTTCTCTCTGTCACCGCACCTGCTGGACACCTTCGAAGCATTAGCCTCCTGCTGCAGTGATGCTAGGACTATTTCCTGGGTTAGTGCTTCCCCTGCATCTATTTATTTTTCTCTGACTGGCATTTCTTTGTCTTCATAACAGCATTTGAAGGAATTTACTTCTGTGCCAGCTCCCTGCTGTGGCAGCAGCTTCGGATCTACAAGGGGAGAGAGACTGGGAATAGGGGAGGGGAAGAGAGGCAAACATCAAGGAAGAAAAGATAGCTCTATGTTCATGGGCAAAGTCTGATGACCTGACATGGAGCAGAAACAAGTGAGCCTATGGATGGAGGGTGCTGTGGGACCACTGTGAACCCAGGGCTAATGAAAATGAAAATAGGTTGGGTTGCACATCTCAAAAAGAGTATTGCCATTTTATCGATCTTCTGAAAAAAATTAGAGAAATAGCACGTCCTATAAAACGCTCTTCACACACTGCCTGGAGTTTAGTGAGCAGTCATTAAAGGGTGATGACATGTTAATGAGGTTGATATGCAGATGACAGTGGTAGGACTCCATAAAGTCACTCCTTAATTCCACTGAGTTCTCATTGTACAGACCCTAGGATGGCCCTTCAATACTTTTTCTTTGTGTGTGTGTGTGTGTGTGTGTGTGTGTGTGTGTATGTGAAGAACTTGCTATCTGTATGTGAGAGCATTTGTATTAAAAGTTGCTCTTTTAATTTTATACTTTATTGCAAACATCTTAATGGATCATTTGCATGGTTCCTTATAAATATTAAGGCATGTACATTTAAAAAAAAGACATAATGCTAAACATTGAATATACTAGAGTGTAGTGTAACTATCACAACTCCTGTGACTTTATTGCGGTGGTCTGGGACCTACCCCACAATATCTCCAAGGTATGCCTGTATAGTCCTTCTCCCTGAAAAATAAACAAAACAGAACTTTGTATAGAAACAAGCTTAATGAAGTCTTCTTCTTTTTAAAAAGCACAATCGTACCTTTCCTGGTAAATTTCCGCACCCCCTGTGAACTGGGAGTTGTGCGGAGGGCACTGGCGATTACTGGGTTTCCTCCAAGCAGCCCGCCGGAGGTGGCAGATGGGCGAGGAGAGGAAGCACCACCGAGTGTGGGATTAGGAACTGCTGGCAACTTTTCCTGGTTGAGTAAGTTTTTAAAAAAGCCACCTCCAAGGGCACATCGACCAGCAAGTGAAACCACTTGTTCCAGCAGGAGGTGGGAGGTGGGAGGTGGGAGGTGGGGGTGGGGCGTGGGGAGGAGCGACTACTGCAGCTTCGGCAGCTTCGGGATCCCTCGTCGTCGCGGGGTGTCCCCTGGGGCCTCCCCGGTCTCCCCTGAGCCCCGCCACCTAAACGCACCCCCCTCCCCCGGCCATCCGTGCCGCCCCGACCACCTCCACGTCGGACCGTGCGGATTCCTCGGGCGAGTCCTGCCAAGAGGGTTCCCGGACTCGGCGCCAGCTGCCCGCCTCCTCCCGCGTCTCCGCCCCTTGCCGGGCCGCCGGGCGCCGAGGGAGGCGAGGGAGCCGCCGCAGGAACTCGAGCGGCGCCCGGAGGGTGGCCCGGAGCTGCAGGGACCGCGCCAGACCCCGGCGGGAGCGGGCTGCGCGGGGCGACCTGGCGGGCGAGGCCGGCCGGCCCGGGGCGCGGACGCTCCCGGCTGGGCGCGCAGCGGCGTTCCCGGCCCCCCATTCCCGGGAGGCGGTGGCCGCGCGGAGCGGGGTCCCGCGGCGGCGCCGATGCCCCTGAAGATGGAGAAGTTTCTGCAGATCGCGCCGCACTCGCTGGCCATCGTCCTGGGCCCGGCCGAGGGTCCGCCGGGAGGAGAGGTCCCGGGCCGCCCCGCCCGCGCCCCCGGCCCCGC
>NW_005872487.1:23456-26457 GCF_000147115.1 Myotis lucifugus
AGGGACACAGCGTCTCTCCGCCAGAAGCCGCCCCCTTGGGTGACCCTCCCCGCCGCACGTGGTTTTTTGAAGGAGCTGGTTTTTCACTGGCCCCCCTTAATATATTCCTCTCCCACCCCCGTTTGCATCTCCCTTTAGAACCCCCCTTTTTTAGTTTTTGTTCCGGTGGGGCACGGCCGGCCGCTTCGCGTATATTAGTCGAAGTTCGTGTTTCCTAAACCCTTCTTAGTCCCCAAGGTTTGAGAAATTCTTTTCATGACATTTTGGGGAGGGAGGTCAAAAGTTCAGAAAGCTACTTTGGTCCACCGGCTGCGCTGCCTTCCAACGAAGGACCCGCTTTTACTCGCCACTGTCTCCCTCCAGGCATCTGGCAAAGTTACAGCATTTAACATTTTTGTTGTTGTTGTTGTGCTTGGTCTGTGTTCGCGTAGCAGAAATCTTGACAAAGCTTCCCCGGAATCGAATAGACAAAAACCTGGTAAGGCTTGCGTCTTGTTTGTTTTGTAACCGGTGCCGGATTTCAAAAGGTGCCTTAATTTCCTCCTTTATTGACTTTAGCAAAAACCTCCGTGGCGTCCCTGTAATTAAGCTGCTTTAGGAAAGAGGCCAAGATGAATGCCTCTGAGGCCCGATCTGCTCTTGTGCTGTAGGGCGGCGACACCGAGGAAGTAAGAACATATGTGGTCATTGCCATTTTAACAGTTTTCTTTTAAACTTGATGTTATGTGTAATCTTTGACTTTTTGTTTTTGGCAAATTTCGAACACATACAAAAATAGTATAATCCAACAATATCAGTTCTTAACTCGGGTAGGAAGCAAAGGGACTACCTGGGAAGACGGAGGCATCCGGAGGCATCCGGGAACCAGCAGGGATGGTGCCAAGTGGTAACTTTCTTTTGAACTTGTGGGGGCTCAGCATCGCTCCCGGAATTCTGCTCCAGTAATGAGGGGAAAAGGCTGAATTGTTTGAGGGAGTCTATCCACTGTAAAAATTCTCTAAGGAGACCGCAGTGTCTGCTGCAAAGGTTTCCTAATTTTTTGTTGAAATATATATATATTTTTAATTGAGCTTTGAAATTCCAGAGTCTGGGAGTCACTGGTGACTGGCTCACAGCCTTTTATTTTGAGCTGCAGTAGCCCTGTTGACAAGTTCATAGGCTCAAAAACAAACAAAAACTACAACTCCCCCCACCCCCACCCCCAAAACCTAAGAACAAAAAACCACGCCAGATATCCTCAGAGGGAGCCTGGCTATGGCTGTACTCTGAAGAGTGAGTGACATTACATGGGAAGACCCTTGAATCTGACCAGTTTCTACTCACAAGCAGGAATCGCTAGCTTTGATACTTTGTTAGTAACACGTTTCTTGCAGCAGACTTTCAACTGACCCCCAGACTGTGCCAGCTACACTGCTCTCAGGGACTTTGGTGTGGTTTTGTGATCTTGGCTAATTATTCCGTCAGCGTGGAACAGCCAGAAAACCAGACACACAGATGGGCATTACTGAAGGCATTATAGTCCCACTCCTCCAACTGGCATAAATTAATTAGTCTCCAGTCGTCCTCTTAAATAACTGGTAGGCAAATGCCTGTTTAAATTTATTGTTCGTGTGGTAAATTATTATTGACACAATCTGATTGTTTCCACGTGGTCTCTTAGTGGTAATAAAATTGCTCCGTTAGAGCCTCTCAGTGAGGAAGGACAGGAATGGCTTGGAGCTCCCCCCCAGCTCCCCCCCACCCTGGGGTGTGCGCACCAGCACCTCCCACTGGAGAAGAGCGAGTGGAGAAGAGCGAGTGGAGAGAGGTGTGTGCAGGTGCTCTTCTGGGCCCAGCTGCAGGGCAGTGGAGGAGAGCCCGCCGCCCACCGCAGGACGGATGGCGAGCTAGCATTTTGTTCGGTACCTGGAAACATTTGCACTGAAGTGGCAAGCATTTCTGGGCCTGTAATCCCAGAAGTAAGAGGTTCCAAGCAACTGTAAACTTCCAGGTGGGGTCGGACTAGGAGGAGACGATTGCCGGGTTCAGTAGGAAGCAGGGAGTTAAGCAGCTCACCAAGGAAAAGCCGTTTGCATTGGGAATATCCAATTCATGACTTAGCAATACCCACTCAGGCACGTGGGGAGAAGTTCAGACTTGATTTCCAGGACCGACAAAGGGGATGTGTGTGCGCAGGGAACGAGTTACGTTCTAAAGTTGTGCTGGACATTTTCAGTAAATTACATTCAGTTAAACCCCACGCATGTTTATCGAGTGCCTACGAGTGCCATCCTGAGATTCCAGAGGCAGGTGAGGCGGGTGAGACAGGTGGGTGAGGCGGGCGGGCTGCTTTGGGACACTGACAGGAGCTAAGAGTGTGGTGAGTGCTTAGAGGACAGTGAGCAAGGAGCAGTCACTTCTGCCCCCTGAGCTGGTGGAGAGCTTGCCCAGCGAGGAGGCCCTGAGCTGGGCCTTGTGCAGATGCGGGGTGCGAGGGGTTCACTCAGAGCAGGAGAGCTCTTCTCTCCCGCAAGAACATAAGCCGAGTCTCAGGGTTTGCGGGGCGGGGGATGGGGGGAGAGTCATGACATGTTTGGGAACTGGCTGGTTTTGGGGGTGGTGGTGTGAGAGAACGGTGTGATAAGACAATGGAAAGGGTGGCTAGGGCTTGGTGTGAAGATTTAGAAGCCACTGGTGGCTTTTAATCAGGGAGAGAGTGACATGATTTGATCTTTTGTATAATGAGAATCTGGGGCCAGTGAGGGTGATGGATGGGGCGGGAGAGGATTAGACACAGGCACGCGCACCAGCTAACATCTGTGGAAACAGCTGTGGGGAGGGATGAGGAGCGCTGTATGGGAGGATGTGCTCTCTGACCGTGGGACCATTCCCATTGCCGAGGGAGATGCCACTGTCGCCGGGGTGAACCCGTAGGCCTTTGTGTGCGTCCAGGTGCTCCCCCCTCCTGGGGCTCAGGAGACTTTGGGTCCCTCTCTCGGTTCTTTACGCTTTCCCAGTTTAT
>NW_005872487.1:26557-30244 GCF_000147115.1 Myotis lucifugus
TACGTGCGCGCCCGCACGTGGTATTTGTGAAGAGCACACTCAAGGGACCAAAGAGCCACATGTGCTCGCGAGCCGCGGTTTGCGACCACAGGCCCTAGATCAGGGGTCCTCAAACTACGGCCCGCAGGCCACATGCAAATAGAAATATTGTATTTGTTCCCGTTTTGTTTTTTTACTTAAAAATAAGATATGTGCAGTGTGCATAGGAATTTGTTCATAGTTTTTTTTAAAACTATAGTCCCGCCCTCCAACGGTCTGAGGGACAGTGAACTGGCCCCCTGTTTAAAAAGTTTGAGGATCCCTGCCCTAGATTATACAAGCATCAAGATTTTATTTCAATATTCCATTCCAATGTCTGTTGGTTTTCTCAGAAAGAGTTGCTCTCTTAAAGTGGTTTCTCCAAGTACTAAAATTTTGAGACCGAATTATTAATATTTTTAAGAATGTATACTCCAAAATATTTTGCACGCATGCCCCCAAAAGTTGGTTTTAGTGACGTCAACTTCAAATTGAGTGGCTTTCCTGGATGATGGCTGGGATTGCTTATCGAGCGTTACAAAGCTTTTTGAATTAGAGATAGTGATTCATTCAACAACTGGGGCATTTGTCCTGGGAACCAACATGGAGAACAAGTCCTGGTACATTTGGAGGTTCGTTCTAGTGGGGCAGCAGACATTTCAAAAATTAAACCAAGAAATAAGAATTGCAGATAGTTATGATGCTGTAAAAATTAAGCCGATGACAGAATGGGGTGGTGGGGAGAAACCAGGTCAGAGCCGACCTTTGTTGACCATTTACTGTTTTCTAAGTGCTTTGTTTTTATTAACTCATCTTTAAGACACCTACACTGTTTAGTATCATTATTTTACCCAAATGAAAAAATTGGGAACAGAAAGACAAGTACTTCTTCAAGGACAGCTAGTTGGTAAGCGACAGGGCCAGTGGTGGACCCAGGAAGCGGGATGGGAGAGGCAGGGCTTTGGGTGCCTGCTCTGTAATGCTGCATCTCACGGAGCACTTGGGTGTATGAAGGAGGGGCAGGTGGAAATCAGCTGGACTCCTTGGAGTAGCGGTTCCCAACCTGTGGGTCCCGACCCCTTTGGGGTCGAACGACCCTTTCACAGGGGTTGCCTAAGACCATCGGAAAACACATATATAATTACATATTGTTTTTGTGATTAATCACTATGCTTCAATTATGTTCCATTTGTAACAATGAAATTGAGGATCACCACAACATGAGGAACTGGATTAAAGGGTCGCGGCATTAGGAAGGTTGAGAACCACTGCCTTGGAGGAACAGGAAAGAAAGCCAGGGAGGGGCCCAAAGCCAGGGGCTCGAGAGCCACAATGGAATGGAAGGGGTGACAGGAGCTGAGCTGAGAGGGGCTGGCCGACTCCAGGTCCTGTGGGGCCTCATGGGATTTTATTCTGCGGCGGCAAGGCGGCGAGCATCCAGTACACACAGAGCGTGGGGTTGGGGTCTGTCGAATGTCCAGAAAAGTTTCAGACGTGGACCCCACTCTTAAGGAAGCTTCCCTTTCATGTTAAAATCTCAGGGCTGCCCTAGCCGGTTTTGCTCAGTGGATAGAGCGTTGGCCTGGGGATCTGGTCGGGGCTTGTGCAAGAAGCAACCAATCGATGTGTTTCTCTCACATCGATATTTCTCTCTGTCTCTCCCTCTCTCTTTCACTCTCTTTAAAAATCAATGGAAACATATCCTGGGGTGAGATTAACAAAACAAACAAACAAAAAGTTAAAAAGATACATTTATCAAAATCTCAGTGTTAAGTCTAAACAGTGAACAATGATGCATTTCAGGTTTTATTAATCTCCAGGTAGCCATAAAAATATTTTTATGAATGACCTCACTCCGGCTCAGAGCTCTTTCCGGGAGAGGCGTGTCGGTTTCATCGCAGTAAAGCATTTAGAATGAACTTCTGGGCCTGAGGCCTCCTGGGGTAGCTCGGAGGCTTTGCAGGGATTTATCACTGTCACCTCTGGCGCCTCCGTCCCCATGTTGCGCACATGCTTGTCTCCCTCTCGCATCCGGAGGTGAAATTGCTGGGTGTCACCAGGTTCTTCTTAAAGGGGCGCGACATCGGAAGGGCGTCTGCCTGCGGGAAAACACTCGGGTGCTTTCGTCCCGAGGTTGAGCCCATATTTTGGGGTAAAAAACTCAGAGGTTTGTTATGTACAAACTACTTGCCATAAATAATTTGAAACATTTCATTCTGCATAAAATAGCTCACACCAGGATGTGTGACCGCTTTTAGGAATAGGATTTTCAGTGTATGTCTGGGCGTGGGCATCATCACTCAAAGTTTGGAGATTGTGCTTGTGTTATTGTTCTACTCGCCTTATTCGTTGGTAAAACAAGCGTTCAACCCTTCCATTCTGTAAATAGCCGAACACATAACGTAACCGCAGACGCTTCCTAATTTGGGGAACTAATTATCTGGCTTATAGTTTATCTCAGTGAGGAGGTTAAATAGATGTACTGGTCAAGTACACGCTGCAAATACAATCTATTCATATGTAACATGTGTATAGTATATGTGTAATGTAAATTTATCTTTCAGAGGGTCATGCGTGTGCCAAGAGCTTTTTAACAAACTGAAATCAGGGACATCAGAGGATGCTTAAAGCCACTCCTGATATTTGGGTAGCGATCCGTCTCTCTTATGGAGGACAGTGAGTTTGGACACCGTTAGGGCCAGCACCAGAGGCCTCTCTTTGAAGAGTTGGAGAAATGACTGAGGTAAAGAGGCAAAAGGATTCACCAGAGTGTTGGGGTGTGGAGATGAGGGCAGACCCTCCTGGGAGGGCAGACCCAGCGAAGGAGGAAGTCCACCGGGTAGTGTGGGCGCCACACAGGGCAGACCCTCCTGGGAGGGCAGACCCAGCGAAGGAGGAAGTCCACCGGGTGGTGTGGGCACCACACGGGGCAGACGCCAGGTCCTCACAGTCTGAGCTCACCTCTGTGCCCTCGGTTTTACTCTAAAATGACAGCCCATCTGTCACTGTCGAATGACTTGTCTCCAAAACCAGGATGTCACTCCTCCCTCCCAAATGCTGAGCACGTGCGGAGTGTAGCCAGTCCCTCGGTCTGTGAGGATGCCGGCTGAGTAGTGGCACGTCCAAAACACCCCCCTTCTCATAAATCCAGGGCGCCCTAAAGGCTCTCCAGTGTCTTCACCGGGTGGAACCCAGTCTGGTGGTTCCGTCTTCCTACCCCGGACGCTGCAGCCTCTGTCCTCACAGTGAATCGGGTGCTGGGGGATGCTGGGAGGCTGCTGGGAGGCTGCTGGAGGCTGCTGGGAGGCTGCTGGAGGCTGCTGGGAGGCTGCTGGAGGCTGCTGGGAGGCTGCTGGGAGGCTGCCTGGAGGCTGCTGGAAGCTGCTGGGAGGCTGCTGGGAGGCTGCTGGGAGGCTGCTGGGAAGCTGCTGAGAGGCTGCTGGGAGGCTGCTGAGAGGCTGCTGGAGGCTGCTGGGAGGCCTCTGAAAGGCTTCTGAGAAGATGCTGAAGGCTGCTGGGAGGCTTCTGAGAGGCTGCTGGGAAGGCTGCTAGAGGCCTGCTGGGAAACTTCTGGGGATGCTGCTGGAAGGCTGCTGAGAAGCTGCTGGAAAGCTTGCTGAAAAGGCTGCTGGGAGCCGCTGGGAGGCTGCTGGAAGGCTTGCTGAAAAG